>NC_064811.1:129916423-129994500 GCF_023721935.1 Panthera uncia | reverse complement strand
AAGAAGAAGAAGAAGAAGAAGAAGAAGAAGAAGAAGAAGAAGAAGAAGAAGGAGGAGAAGGAGAAGGAGAAGGAGAAGGAGAAGAAGAAGGAGAAGAAGAAGAAGAAGAAGAAAGAAAGGTGGAAAGAACAGAAATAAAATTGGGATGGCAAATTTTCAGAATGCAATGACTGAGAGTAGAAGTAGCCTACAGAAGACTGGTTAGAATGTTATGTTTTTAAAAAAACAGAGAAAAGTAATAGTAAAATTATTGGTGAAAAGATCTCAGGGACTCTCTCCTTAGTGACTACTGAAGTGACTGTGGAGAGTGGTTTTGCCGTGAACTTAAGGGGCTGCCCTGGGTTTCAAGACACTGATAGAACTTTATTCTTCTGGAGCCTTGAAGAAAACAGAAAGAAAAATTGAGTCTTGCACCATAGGGTGAAAAGTTCAAATGAACTAGCAAAAAAATGAAGTCAAGGAGTCAACAATTGGAAGTAGAGGGAAAGGGAGCCTAGAAGAGCTTCTTTAACATATGTAAACCTTTTAAGCTGAGGCAGTAACTGGAGTCTGTGTACCTATCATTCAACTCTTGCATATGAATTATATCCTGAGAATCCCTGCCTCTGAGGTAAAAATAGTCATGCAGGTGAACAGGCAGGACCTGCACCATACCTCATAGTGCCTAGTGAGGGAAGGATACCATCAGAGAAGAGAAAGGAGACAGACTACTGACATCTAGGCCCTCATACCAAAGGGACAAATATACTGTAACCCTGACATGTTAGCACTCAATAAATGTCACAGTAATGGAATAAGGAAAGAGAGGTACAGATGTCCAGTTTTCTAAAGGAAAAGTATTCAAGAGCTATGTTGCAAGAACTCAGAGGAAATTTCTTTGGGAATTTGTATAGGGACATTGGTTGGAGACAACTGAAGATCAAGGTTATAAGGCTTCAAACTCTAGGAAACAGAAAAGTTAAGCTGTGATTTATTTTCTGTGTAAGAGAGTAGGTTTGGAGGATACCACAAATTACTTTCAGGAAGATTTAAATGTCTTTGGTTTTCACTTCACCCTTCGACAATTTTTGGAACACTTTCCCCTTTCAGAGGTAGTAGTCTTTTGTTGTTGTTGTTGTTGTTGTTGTTATTTTTTTTTAAAAGTCATTTTTTATTTCTTATTTTTGAGACAGTGAGTGGGGAAAAGGCAGAGAGAGGGGAGGGGATAGAGGATCTGAAACAGGCTCTGTGCTGACAGCAGAGAGCCCAATGCGAGGCTGGAACTCATGAACCATGAGATCACGACCTGGGCTGAAGTTGGACACTTAACTTACTGAGCCACCCAGGCACTGCCATAGGTAGCAGTCTTATTTATTTCTGGATTCTCAGTGGAAAATAAATGGCACTTGTAGACAGAGTGAAGGAAGACACATATGGCTTCTTGATCACTACACTATGACATTACTGATCTTGCAGTAGTCGCTTGTTGTTGATTATCTAGCTTTATCCCTTACCTCCTCAAATCCATGTCTTTATCCCCTGATGATCTTATCCTCATTATGAATTTATCCCCTTCATACTTAACCAGATAGCCAGCATGTGGAAAGGAATTTATTCTATGTAATTTAAAATGGGGAATCAGAACCATTCTGTGGAGGTTTCCAGGGAACAATTTAAGATAAATAAAAGTAAGAAGTCTCTAGGAAGTCTTCAAGTTTTATGAAGTTGTAATGACTTGGCTGGTAAAATAGTGAATTCGGTACCACCAATGTTATTCACAATGAGGCTGGATGGCCCCTTAGCAGGAAGTAAGGGAGAAATTTCTTGCATTGAATAGGAAGGTTGTTAGATGACATCTTTGGCTTTACTTCCTTAATAGGAGCTAGATGGTGGAGCCCCGGGGGAACAGAGGGAAAGAGGCAAAGCTCTTTAAGCTGTGGTGTAAACTCATTGCTCACACCAAGTATGTAAACAAACCCACACAATGTTTATAAACAAAGTAATTTGGAATTCAAGAAAGTTGTCCAAATTTCATGAACCAGACAGTTAAGCTCAAGAGCTCAATTTACAAAGCCAAGAAAGATTTAAAAAAAAAAAAAACCAAACAAGTCCAAACACAGGAGGGAATTAAAAAAAAAAGAAAAGCTGGCATTGTCATTTGCAGAATTCTAAGAAAGGGACAGTCCACACACACACACACACACAAATAATAAATAAATAAATAAATAAATAAGTAAATAAACAAACAAACAAACATAAAAATATTTTTCTTAAAGCAAGTCTCTGGCTTGCCTCTGATTTATGTGAGAAAGGAAGAATAGGAATCAGGGCCAGGATCGGTGATTACTGTACCTATAGTGGTGAGTGAAGACAAAAGCTGGGGTCTGAATGTTGAGAAGAGGTGGCCACGTGAAAGTCTAAAAATGGAGCATTTCCAGAAGACGACATGGTGAGAGTAGAGTCCTAAAGTTGAGAACAAGCTTGATGGGTTCTGGCAACCAAAAAGAAGGTCAGAGGGGCTGGAGTGTAGCGAATAGGGGGAAAATGGAGGCAGATAGGTTGAAGAGATAGGCAGGGACCTCGTCATGTAGGGTTTTGTAGAGTTTATTTAAAAATTTGGAGTTTATCTTGTTCCTAAAGAACACCACAAACTTTTTGGCCTAAGTAACTAGCAGTGAGGGGAAAACAATATTCATGGTATGAGACACATACTCTTTACCTCAGACCATCATGGAAGACAGAGAAAGTTGAAACAAGGGCCTTAATCATATTTCTAGCAATGAATGCCATTAGGGTTTTGAAATGTAGGACCTGCATTCATCTTGGTTATGGGAAAGAGCTCCAGTCTTCAGGAAGGCCTAGCCATGAATATAAGGCAGCAATGAAACCTTCGGTCTGAGGGAAGTTGGAGAAGTACTTCAGATCCAGAGTGGTTAATGGGAGGTTGTAAATTTTAGGAATAGGGGATATTGATGGTATATAATCCCATGAGTAAGTCAATGTGAGAAGATAGAATGAGCCCAAATGCAAAAAAAAAAAAAAAAAATGGCCCCTTGGTGGCTAACTTTGAAATCCAGGATTCTGGGTCAGATCTATCATGAAAGAGAAAAAACTGAGGAGAGGACAGCTGACTAGCCAATGATATTTTGAAGTCCTCACAAGTTTGCGGTGTTCATGGTTCTTATGGAGCTGCCTATGTCCACCAGTAAGTGTGACAAGTGAAGGCTCCAGGTAGGAAAATCTTTGAGGCTTGGGAAGCTATAAACAGAGACATTCAACAGGGCAGATAAGAAAGTTGCACTATAGCGGTTTGTTTTAAGGAAATGGAACCTACTCAAACCACTATATTCATAAGTCATACAACCAAATGAATGTTTCTCCAAAAGAATCTTGAGAGCCAGACACCAATTCCAAAAATACTTTTATTTCTTATGAAAACTTCAGAGCTCTTTTACAAAACATGTCCATCTGCATACCTGCATGAATATACGTTTCTTTCTTTAGTAACATTTCTCTTTCTCTGATCTATGACTGAAGGCTGGTTCTCAAGCCAAACCTACTTAAAAGAATAAATATATGACACCATTTGTGATTTTTCAAAAAAAGAATGTTCTTTTAAGTTTTAAGGCATTTTCAAAATTGTTTTGAGCATGACACTGTCATAAAACATGGGATTCCAAAGGAACTACGGGATTATTTTGCTTTTATCCATAACGAGTTCTTAAAAGTTCATCTGAAAAATTCAGTATGCAAAAGTCAAACCATAAACAGTCTCATAGAAGCTGGCTTGAAGATGATGTTTTAAAATGTATTTAAGTACTGCATAGTTATACATATTTCTTTCTTTCATAATTAATGGCATGTATCTCATGGGTAGACAAAGCAAAGGATTTGCTCCTGTCTAGAATTGTCTCAATTGTATTAAGTTTTATCATTTGTATCACGCTTTTGTTTATTCATGTTTTAGTCTTTTTTGAATAAGGAAGGCAAGAAGCAGTCAAATGTTTAAATAATTGCATAAACACTGCTGTACAGGTAAAGATAGCAGATATTCATTAGCACAGTAAGTTTGGAAAGAAACTGTCCAGAGCTAGTCCATTCATACCAATTATTGTTCCCACCCTCATGGTCCAGAATAACTGCTGACACTGAACTACCATGTCTGAGTTATAGACCTGACAGAAAAGATAAGAGAAATAAAGAGGCGTCCGTTCTAGAAGTAGACCCTCTATACGCAGATTTTCCAGAAACCTGGAATCCTGTATGTCTACTTATATCTCACCGGCTGGAACTTAGTCATATTATTACAAGCTAGCAAGGAGCCCAGTTAAAACTTGATTTCTAATACTATGGAGATAAATGCGGGGCCGTGGATATTAGAAAGCCATCGAGGAGTCTCTGCCAAGATTGATTTAATTTCCTTAAAGTACTGCTTATGCTGAACTGTCCACCTTTAGTTTCCTTCCATCATCTAGACAGGACCAATCATTTTCTCCATTACGTGGCTACTCATTCTCTCACTTTTGAATGAAACCTGAGTACAGTTTAGGACACCAACATTTAATTTGCAAAATTATTATATTTGAAGCCTGACTCTTAAGTAATTATCAATTATTTGAATGAACAGATTCTAGCTTTTTTCTTACTAAAGAACTTCGTTGTATAATATAACCAAACATCTAGCTCACTAGAGAGAACACCATAGGGAATGTAATTGAAAATGATATTCTAAAGCTAAAATTGGTTAAATCTCAATCAGACTAGTTTGCTGTTTTAGTTCTGTTTAACATATGCTTGCATTGGAGAAATTAAAAAATATATATATTTATACGAGTAAAAATTGGTTAAAATGACTTGAGAAACACAAACTCTCTTTCTTTGTGGCTTTACCTAGCAAGGATGCTTTTTGGAGAATTTGTCTGAGTGATAGTATTTCAAATGCACATCTTGGCTGTTGTGAATAATGCTGTAAGGAATGTGGACTGCACATATCTCTCCCAGATCCTGATTTTGGATAGATACAAATACATAGAATCGCTCAATCATATGGTGGTTTTATTTTCTAGTTTTTTTGTTTTTTTTTTGTTTTTTTTTTTTTTAAGAAACCTCTATACTGCTTTCGATAGCACTGCACTGTTTTACATCCCCACCAACAGTGTTCCAATTTCCTCACATCCTTACCAATACTTGTTAACTTTTCTTTTTTGTTTGTTTGGTAATGATCTTTCTAACAGGTGCAAAATGGTATCTCGTTGCGGTTTTAAGTGCATTTTCTTGATGATTAATGATGTTGAGCATCTTTCATATCCCTATTGGCCATTTGTATATCTTCTTGGAAGAAATATTTATTCAAGTTCTTCGTGCAATTTTAAAATGGGGTCATTTGGTTTCCTATTTGTTCGTTTGTTGATTACTATTGGGTTGTAGAAGTTCCTTAAATATTTTGGAGATTAACCTCTTATCAAATATATTGTTTGGGAATATTTTCTCCCATTTTGTAGATTTCCTTTGTTGTGTGGAAGCTTTTTAATTTGGTATAGTCCCACTGATCTATTTTTGCTATGTTATTTTTACCTATTCTTTTGGTGTCATATGCATAGAAACATTGCCAAGACCAATGTCATAAAGCTTTTCCCCTATGTTTTATTCTATGAGTTTTATAATTTCAGGTATTAATATTAAATCTTTAATTTATTTAGAGTTGATTTTTGTGTATGAGTTAAGATAAAGTTCCAGTTCTACTTTTTTGGCATGTGGATATCTTGCCTTCTTAACACTATCTGTTGAAGAGATCATCCTATTTCCACTGAGTACTTTTGTCAAAGATCAATTGACCATATACGCATGGGTTTATTTCCAGGACTGTCCACTCTTCCGCAGAGTTATTTGCAATAGCTGTGATGTGGACATAATCTAAATGTTCATCAACAGATGAAAGGATAAAGAAAATATGATACACACACACAGGAATATTATTTGGCCATAGAAAAGAAGGAAATCCTGCCATATGCAACAACATACAAAAACTTGAGGGCATTCTGCAAAGTGCAATAAGCCATTCACAGAAGGACAAATACTGCATAATTCCACTTATATGAGCTATCTAAAATAGTCAAAGTCCTAGAAGTAGAAGGTATAATGGTGGTTGCCAAGCCCTGGGGAAAGAGGAAAATGAGGAGTTGCTTTTCAATGCGTATAAAGTTTTAGTCATATAAGATATAAATAAGTTTTAGAGATCTGCTGTACAACATTGTGATTATGTTAACTATACTGTACCTTTGGGGCACCTGGGTGGCTCAGTCGGTTGAGCGTCTGACTTCGGCTCAGGTAATGATCTCCTGGTCTGTGAGTTCGAGCCCCGCGTCGGGGTCTGTGCTGACAGCTAGGAGCCCGGAACCTGCTTCACATTCTGTGTCTCCCTTCTCTCTGCCCCTTCCCCCACTCATGCTCGCTTGCTCTCTCTCTCTCTCTCACTCTCTCTCTCTCTGTTACAAAATAAATAGACATTAAAAAAATTTAAAAAACAATACTGTACTGTGTACTTAAAAATTTGTTAGGGGAGTAGATTTCACAGTAAAAAATAAAAGGAAATAGATGGGGCGCCTGGGTGACTCAGTTGGTTTAGCAGCCAGCTTCCGTTCAGGTCATGATCTCGTGGTTCACACGAGAACCACGTTCAAGCCCCACATCAGGCTCTGTTCTGACAGCTCAGAGCCTGGAGGCTGCTTCAGATTCTTTGTCTCCCTCTCTCTCTGCTCCTTTCCCGCTCACACTTTGTCTCTCTTTCTCTCAAGAATAAACATTAAAAAGAACTTAAAACAATAAACATTAAAAAAATAAAAAAATTTAAAAAAGAAATAAATAAAAAAGAAATAGAAAATGCACGTTAGTATTTGAATTCAGAACTTACTGAGATTAATTTCTAATCATTGTATGTTACTTCCAAAGAGCCAATTACCTATAAATATGAGAAATATTTACATTTAAATATGTGTTGTGAATTTAAGTTCCCTTCAGAAGTCACACCTTCAAAAGTGTCTCTCTAAATAGGCAATCATAATAACTTAATATGATAATGGAAAACATCAAACAAAATAGATATTAGAGCAATTAGAAAATAATGAAATAATCTTGTTTTTTAAGTTAATAAAATTTAGGCAAAATAAAATATAAATGTACATTAAAGTTGATATACACTTTCTGATTGTAAAAATAATGCTGTTTGCTAAAACTATGCAAACTATGACAGGGTAAAGGAATCTTTATCTACAATTTTAGCTGCTTGAAACCGGGACATAGGTTTCTATCCCTACAATTTTCCCTTTGGTTCAGGTTTTAAGTCTCCTTGTACCTAAAGAAAATTAGCAAAAGGAAAGTATTTGGGATTGAGTACTGAATTGTGTTTTCTGTAGACTTCTAATGCCAATGTGAATAAAAAATGCTAATGTGTAATGTCTGGCAATAAATGAAATTAGCGAAGCTCCCATGGGAAAAATAACCTCACTCACATAATATCATGCATTGTAAGAAATCATTAGAAAATAATTGGTATTTGTCTCAAGAATTTTTCCTTAATCACATAAAAAAAGCACTGAAATATAAAAGTGCTATGTCACATGCAAAATTTAACAGCAAATTACATCTAGCAGAAATAAATTACATTTCTAATCATCAAAAAATGATAAAAGAAAAATAATAGAATAGAAGTATGATTTGAATGATTTGTCATTTAATATCCTCTTGAACGTTTCTAGCTGTGTTCTTGGGCAAGTTGTTGAGCCTGTCTGTTTCCTCACCTACAAAGTGGGGAAAATATAAGCCTTGCTGACAGGACCGTTGGGTAGACTAAGTTTACACATTAAAAGAACCTAAAGTGATAAATGACTCACGGTAAGTGCTCAGTGAATATTAATTATAGTTATTATTATTTTTTAAATCTTATTTTCCAAAGAATTTTCCCTGACTGTGCAGTAATTGCCTCACAGCTCTTTTTTTTTTTTTAATTTTTTTTTTAACGTTTTTATTCATTTTTGAGACAGAGAGAGACAGAGCATGAATGGGGGAGGGTCAGAGAGAGGGAGACACAGAATCCGAAACAGGCTCTGGGCTCTGAGCTGTCAGCACAGGGGCCCGATGCGGGGCTCGAACTCACGGACCGCGAGATCGTGACCTGAGCCGAAGTGGGCGCTCAACCGACTGAGCCACCCAGGCGCCCCTCACAGCCCTTCTTTATACAACTACCTTTTGCCGAAAATAGATTATTTACAAGAATCCAGCTTTCATGGTAGCAATTATCGTCAGTATGCAAAAAAGACATCTCTGTACCAGGTCATTCTCCACCACTGTGTGTGTGTGTTCAGAATTTTTTAATGTTTATTTTTGAGAGAGAGAGAGAGAGAGAGAGAGAGGGAGGTGAGGAGGAGGAGAAGAGACAGAGGGAAACAGAATCTGAAGCAGGCTCAGTGCGGACATCAGAGATCCTGCAGGATGCAGGGCTCGAACTCATGAACCACGAGATCATGACCTGAGCGGATGTCTGATGCTTAACTGAGCCACCCAGACGCGTCTGATTTTTTTTTTTTTATTGAAGTATAATTAACATACAATGTTATATTAGTTTCAAGTAGACAACATAGGGACTCAGCAAGTCTATACGTTATTCAATACTCACCACACAGTAGTTACCATCTGACACCATACAACGTCCTTACAATATTATTGACTATATTTGCTAAGTTATAATTTTCATCTCCATAACTTATTTATTTTATGACTCAAAGTTTATGCCTCTTAATCCCCTCTATTTCACCCATTCCGCCACCCACCTCCCCTCTGGCAACCACAAGTTTGTTCTCCGTATTTAAGGGTGTTTGCTTTGTGTGTGTGCTGTTGTTAACAGTGAGTCCTACCGCGATTCGATCACTAGGACAGAGCTCTGGCGAAGAGGGAGCTGAGGCAAAACGAAACACAACAAGACACTGCATTCCCCCATAGGATTGCATGATTTCTCCACAGTGAGTGGGGAGTAAATCTCTGGATTAAATGAACAAAACAAAACAAAAAAAATACTGAAGTTTTCTTTTTTCGATTAGCCTTTTCTGTAGCATTGTCTTTCACTCTCTTACATAAATTGTGCTCATATTTAACTTGTGTATGGTATGTTGGAGTCAAAGTTGTTCATTTTTTATTCGTACAGAAAGCACTTCATAAGATCATAATCTCTGAACCAGACTGTCTAACTTCAAATCTCTGCCACTCACCAGCTGTTTAACTCCGGGTAAAATACTTATAATCTGTGGGTGTTGGTTTTCTCATCTGTAAAATGAATGTGAGACCAGTCCCTACTCCACGAGGCTGTAGCGAGGATTAAATAAGTTACTATATGTAAGGCGCTTAAAATAGTGCCCAGGCCTCATAATGCTCAACAAACATTATTACTACTGTCAGGGCTATAGCTGTTCTACCACCTAGCTTATCTATATAAAATAGCTTGCGAATTTTGGAATATTTTACTTTATTTTCAAGCCAACGCAATTTTTGTTATTGTCTTCACAGCACTTAAATTTATCACTTACATGAGCAACCACTTAATATCAGTCTCTAGAAGTTTCTTTACACTAAGGAGGCTACTGTTCGATTCTAGGAAGCTGCTAACTCTGTGCCCTCTCCAGCTTGCAAGGAAGGTGAGCAGACCTCTGCTCCCTTCCCAGAGCCCCACACTCCATTCAGAATCCAGAGTAAAACAGAGAATGGCCTGACACTTAACTGCAGAGAACAAGCTCTAATGGTTGGTGGTACTAGATAGGGAAATAATTACACACCGTTTTGATGCTAATATTATCCCCACAGAAAAGTCGTGTTAAGCTGTGATTATTATCTTCCTTAGGGGGATCACGTAAGTTCATTCTTTGAGGGCTGACTAGACCATTCTTCTAAGTTTTACATTTATATATTTAACTTTCAACTGGTCATCTCCATTTAGGTATCCAACAGACACTTCACTTTCAATGTGTTGCAAATTACCTCATCATCATCTCTCTGAAAATACCTTATGGGCGCTCAGCTGAGTTTGTAGACTATGAATTTGCAACAAGCCATTAAGCAGAGCCGTGGGCTTTTTAAAAAATTTGTTCTGGGGCACCTGGGTGGCTCGGTCCATTAAGCATCCGACTTCGGCTCAGGTCATGATCTCAGGGTCTGTGAGTTCGAGCCCCGTGTCGGGCTCTGTGCTGACAGCTCAGAGCCTGGAGCCTGTTTCAGATTCTGTGTCTCCCTTTCTCGTTCTGCCCCTCCCCTGTTCATGCTCTGTCTCTCTGTCTCAAAAATAAATAAACGTTAAAAAAGAATTAAAAAAAAAATTTGTTCTGTTCAAAATATATAGATTCTGATATTTGGCCATGAGTTTTATGTGTTTTATGATATGATGCAGAAATTGATCAATTAATGAACAGAAAAATACAGTGTGGAAATCTAAGTGGTAAGAAACCTAGTACCCAGCAATCAATAGTTCATAGTTAAAGTGAAGTCAGATTTACATGTTAATGACATCTGGTAAAACTTTTATTGGTTTATCTGTTCAATAAGGAAGGTCATGTGAAAAAGGCATTTGCCAGAATACTGAGTTTATACTTCATAAACTTTTTTGTATATCCTTTGGTCTCTCCTTCGTTCTTTGATGGTGTAAATTACCAAGAAGCTAAAACAAAACAAAACAAAAACTTTAAATAACACTTTAAAATTTCAATTAATTACCATGTAAAAGACTAAAAAGTCTGACATTTTCTAGTAACTCAAGGGCAGTTAGGTTAAAAAAAAAAAATAATGGGGCGCCTGGGTGGCTCAGTCGGTTGGGCGGCCGACTTCAGCCCAGGTCATAATCTCGCTGTCCATGAGTTTGAGCCCCGCGTCAGGCTCTGTGCTGACCGCGCAGAGCCTGGAGCCTGTTTCGGATTCTGTGTCTCCCTCTCTCTCTGACCCTCCCCCGTTCATGCTCTGTCTCTCTCTCTCTCTCAAAAATAAATAAACGTTAAAAAAAAAAAAAATAGTAATGCCGAAAGTCCATGTTGTAGATGAGAAATTTGGGCCAACCGTAGCTTTTCATTTACTGGGACGAAGACAAAACTTACTGTGATAGTTAATTTTACGTGTCCAACTTGATAGGGCTAAGAGATGCCCAGATAGGTGGTAAAACATTGTTTCTGGGTATGTCTGTGAGGATGTGTCCAGAAGAAATCTCCATCACCAATATAAGTGGGCATCATTTGATCCACTGAAGGCTTAAATAGAAGAAGAAGGGCAAATTTGTTCTCTCTGTTTGAGCTGAGATATATATGTTCCTCTGCCCTTGGACATTGGTGTCCCTGGTTTCCAGGCCTTTGGACTTTGGGCTGAATTGTACCACTGTTTTACCTGCTACTCCAACTTTTAGACAGCAAATCTTGGGGCTTTTCTGCCTCCATAATCACACAGTCTAATTCTTATAATAAATCTCATATTATCTCTTTCTCTCTCTCTCTCTCTCTCTGTATGTATGTATGTGTCTGTGTATGTATCTCCTAATGGTTCTGTTTCTCTTGAGAACTCTAATACATGTAGTGAGCCCAATTTATTATTGTTATTGCTTTCATATTAACCATTTATAACTAGAGACAAAGCAATATTTTAACATGTTATCTTTGCCATTTAGTAAATGAGCTTTATTATGCATTTAAGAAGTTGACAACAGTAATAGACCAAGTCCCTCTTTTCTTTCTTTCTTTCTTTCTTTCTTTCTTTTTTTTTTTTTTTAAGTGTCAGCAGTGGGTGTAAGGTGCAGCTTTGATGGGTGGGCAGAGTTGCTCCCCCTGGCCTTATCTTATATGGGAGGACATAAGGAAACTCAAGTGCTCCATATTTCTAATCATATTCTCATATTTACAAAAGAGTAGCTTTTGTAAAAATATAATAAAATAAATGTAAGATACATGTAAAAATAAATTAAAATAAATTTAATTTTAAAATGAATGTAGATGTGCTTAGTGGCAAGAAGAGTTTTGTCTGTTATATGTGGTGTGTGTTTAACCTCTCTACTAATGTGAGAGCTGGACAGTCAATCCAGTTGTCCTGTACCATTTCCTTTATAGATGGAAAAAAAATGCATGTTAATTTAAGAGAATTTAACATTAGTGTTTAGAGTGAAATAGAACCCTCAAAGTTTTCAGTAGCTTTTTTTTTTTTATCATGACTCCTTCTATGAGGCAATCAAATCATCATCAACAACATGTCTCCAATGAGGAAACCAGATCAAAGAGGTCAAATAATTCCTCCTCAGTCACATAACTCTGAAGCAGAGCATTGGATCAAGATCAGAAAACCTGGCTCCAAGTCTTTCCATATCTTCCACACAAACGTCTTGTGTTTTGGAAGCAACAACATTTGATCTCATATGAATCACCACCAAAGTGCTTAAAACCTGGAGGAAGATAAGGGCTAGCAAAATTTACATAAATCATAGCCCAGAAAAATAGCCATAGTTTTGTCAAGCTATCAAATACTTGACCGCTCTTTCTTTCCTGCTGGAGTTTACTTTTGGGTTACGAGTAAAGATTCTAAAGTGATTATTTAGATTTTGCCTGCTGGAGTTTACTTTTAGGTTAAGAGTAAAGATTCTAAAGTGATTATACTCATAAAACCTTGTTCTTACTCAGAACTAGTGTCAATAGAATCATTCCAAAAATTCTAGTCAGTGCAATTCTAGTTGAGAACCAAGGATACCTAAAGGTGTGAAGTATTCTAGTTGGGTTCAGTGCTACAGGCTTGAGGTAAATTCACATCCTAGCTCCACCAGAAGATGACCTCCATTTAGAATTAGTTATACCCCCCACTGCAATTCAAGGTCTACTGCAATTCCTGACATGATGATTTTAAGTGAATACTCTGCTCCTGAAGCAGGCCAAGCCTGGGAATGCAGTTCTTGGGGAAATATTCCCTACTTTCCATATCACATCCTGACATCAAGACTTATGGGGGAGGTAAGTCCACTTCAAGACCGTCTTGGTGTTTAGGTCCATATCCAACTAGCCTGGATGTCTGAGTAATCTAATTGTGTAATGATCCTGCAGAGCAAGCAGCCAGCCAGTAAACTCAGGGGTATGCCACAGCAAACATTTGTTTTGGTTATGTGTCTATAGGTTGTCTGGATAGTTCTAAGGATTTAAACTAGATTCCACAAAGTTCACTCATTTAGCTGTGGTTGGTTGCAGGGGCGTTCTTACCTAATGAGGGTCTGAGATATCTGACCAGTTCTCATCTTCCAGCAAGCTGGTCTGAGGATATTTTTTTCTGGCAGGAACTGAAAAGAGAGAGAATGAGAGAAGGAGGAAGTGGAGTGATGTCTGGAGGCTTAACCTCAACACTGGCACACTGTCACTTCTGCCACATTCAACTGGCCAAAGCAAATCGTAAGTTCGGGCCAGATTTAAGATGTATAGAAATATTTTTCTTTTATGATTGGAAAAGCTGAAAAATCACACTGCAAAGAATATGGATGCAGCAGGGAGTGGGGGTGGAGTGGGGAACTGAGGCCATTTTTACGATCAATATAGGACGTCTGGGAACCTGAAACCTAGCATGTAACACACATTTCTTCTAAGAGTGAGTCCTGGCTGCAAAGCTGGCTCTCCGTGCTGTTCCCCAGTAGACCAAGAGTAGTGACACGCTCTCTAATTTCCTTTCCATCTCATGGTGCCCACCACATTCTCTCATCCTTGGCCTTTCTCCCTGGCATATTTACCCAGAGATGTTTCCTGCCTACAAGGGCAAAATTAACACCCATAATGAGAAAGGGGCACAGGCACTGTCTTATCTGAATGGATACTTAGCAGCCAAAACAGGCACTGATGCTGACAGCCAGCACGGCTTTGTGGTTGAACCAAGCTCTCCATTTCCCGTGAGAGAAACTTGCCGGAACTTCTGTCTTAGACCCAAGTGCACCATGCCTCTGAAATGTCTGAGGTAGAGTTTTTTTCGAATTCTAGGATATACTCTAGGTAGTCCATTGATAATTTGAAATTCAGCACAAAAC
This sequence comes from Panthera uncia, assembly GCF_023721935.1. Lineage (NCBI taxonomy): Eukaryota > Metazoa > Chordata > Mammalia > Carnivora > Felidae > Panthera > Panthera uncia. The sequence continues at coordinate 129,980,459 of NC_064811.1, read as the reverse complement.
TCTCTATCTGTGTATGTGCATTCTTCTGAAGAGAAGATCTATAATTTCCTCCAGATCCTTAAAAAAAAGAGTCCATGACTCAGAAAAGTTAAGAACTGCTACTTATTTGGGTTAAACTAATAAATAAATCAGCACACAAGAATGCCACAGAACAGAGCAGATGTCACTGTCCAACAGATCACTTTTATATCCCCAACAGGATATATAATTGATGTAGTTTAGGGGCATTTTAAGGACTGAAGGGAGCAGCCTCAAGGCAGGTAAATTTGTAAGAGTGGATGTCGCACTTCTGAAGGGCTGCTTAACCAGGTGAGTTCCAGAACCCTTAAAAGTATCCCCAACCAGAATATGTTTCAAATGATTTCAATTTAACAGGAATTTGATGATATATAACGGCAATGCCACCCTCCCATCCCGGAGTTTTATTTGTCACTGAGCGGGAGGGCACTGAGAACATCATAGAGAAAAGAAAGAACCCTGTAAAAACTGGAATCTGCTAATCAGGTAACCACCATCACTTCTGTTCCATATGGAGAACTTCAACAATGATTACGATCGCTGTCACGGCAATCACGTGCATCCATGGTCCTCCTGTCTTTTATTAATCATATAATAACAAAGGAAATGATTGGGATTTTTGTGAAGAATGTTATTTACTTCTTAGTCAAGAATGAATCCTTTCTTCTGGAAACCTGGAGTAGACAAGTCTGTTTGGGCTGAGATCAGAGCATATACACTGCTGCCTGGTCCTGCTCTTGGAATAAAGACAGAAAACACAGTGAGGGAAGAAGCATTTTTTGGTGATGAAAAACATTAGCATAAGGATAGAAGTGCCTTGAAAATTAGTCTGAGAACTTACAGTCATAAGATAGTAGAGTTTACAAAACATCACTTGGCACCAGCATCTAACTTATCTCTCAAGACTCAGAAAGAAGGGACTTTTTGCATATTCTTAACCTTTTCTTGGAAACCTCACTGAGGGGCAATCGTGGGCTCTGCCATTTCAGGACATTAACTAAACAGTATACACACCCCGGTGGGCAACTCTTCTCTCTTCTTCACCCCCACAAACGGAACCAGAAAGAGCCAGGGCCATTTCTATTTCCCAAGGAGGGTTGCATCAATGACTGGTTCATGCCCACCATCGTCACACACAGCCACTGTCCTTACTAATAACCCCTTTGATAAATCCTGTTGTTTTCCTCCCTCCACGTAGAGGGTCTTTTATTTCTATGAAATACTTTAAAAGAGTCTCCAAGTCATTTCAATATTAGTAGACCTCTAGGTCAGACGGAATCTCTTTTTAATTTTTAAAGGAATTGATTTCTTAATTTTCTTCATGTCACCAGAAGCAAAATCCAATGACAAGTGACAATAACAAAACGGATATAAACTTCTAACAAAAGTGGACCAGATGCTATTGCGACCTTAAACTGAGTGTTCACTAACGTTATCGTAAGACTGCAAACATTTTTCTACAAGTAAACAAATCTGGTTCATCTATCAGTCTGAGTGGGTGGGAGGTGGGGAATAGCAGGAGAGAGTATTGGGAAAATTCTTGAACCTAGAAAGGAAAGATGAAAATTTGCAAATACTGCAATGCACACAGGACACCGTCAGGTGCTTTCTATGTGTGATTTTATTTTCTGCTCACAGAAAAGCCATTTTACAGAGAGAAAATGTAAGTTCCGAGAACTTAAAACAACCTGCCCAGAGTCTCCCCTGATGGGTTTTGAAGTAAGGATTTTAACCCAGGGATGGTTGAATACACAAACAGCACAAAACCTCTGCTTTCACACAGTAGCTTTTGAATCCTTGGGCAAAAGCAGAGGAAACTAACTAAATCAAGACTACAGGTAAGATTCTTTAATTAACGTCACTAAAATATATACAACCTTTTAAAAATGCTCAAAGTGGTATCTGAAAAACAAAAACAAGACCTTTCCCTGGGGTCTGCCTGAATCCCAGAGGATTTGGGGTTTTTTTTTTCTGTACTTTTTACTCTGTGAAGGACAAATTGCCGGGAGGCCTGCATTTACATCTTATTTTGAATCCATCCACAACAGCTTGTCTTTTTACACTTCTGTCCTTGAGAATGTTCTTCAAGCCCCAGCATCTTTTTCAAAGTCTGTGTCTTAATTTGTAGCTCAAATGCAGAAGCAGAATTTACCCTTGAGAAAACATTTGGAGCCATCTCTTAATATAGGGCATGAGTCAGAATCCAGCAGAGCCAACCCATGATTCTATAGTATACAATTCACTTTTTGGCATCAGACCAGCAAGACAGATGCATAAAAACAATAAGAAATAATAATTCTTCTAAAATCCCGTAACACTGAAAGAGGAAAGACCACTTAAAAATTCATATTATGTTTATAGGCATCAATGGATTCAACTCACCACTGTACTGGGAACCTTTAGTATTTCTCCAAACATTTTCAATAATTAAATCATATTTTTTTTCATGTTGCCTAACATTTGCTGGCACCAACAGCGCGCTAATCTCCATGGAGGGCCAAAGAAATCAAGATAATGATCTCCTACTGCCAATCCACAGGAAGGTTTGCAAGTTTTACTGTAGCGTATTGTACGATGTCAATTGCAGACTCCCCATTACCAAACAGACAGCTTGAAGCGATAACTGTAACAAAGAAGATGAACTTAGGAAGAAACGTGTGGATGAATACATAGCCCTGAATCTAGCCCACGACAACTTCGGCACAAACACAGAGTGGGGAAAAGTAGTCTAAGAGTAGGGCTTGTGACAAAGAATTGAAGGCATTTTATTGTAGGTTTAAAATAAGTTACTGTAAGGAGGAAGCTCTCAGACAAGCAAATGCTATTTTGAGTTTATCAATAAATGGATAGACTTAAAATAAGTGACAGCTCTACCTATTGTTGAGCGACTCACCTGCTAAACGGGCTGTTCTCTGGAAGGAGACAGTGACAGTTTGGAAAATTCCCAAATGGGGAATGAAGAAAGGAAATAAGAACGCTTTCATTTAATTTATGTGAGTGGACTTCACATGAAAATAGAGGATCACTGTCTTCAAACGTTTCACAGGAGGTCATCCAGAAAGGGGACTAAAATGATATTCCTTGGCTTTGGCAAGCAAAACAAGGCCCTGAACACAGAAATTATAGCCAGGGTCATTTTGACTCAAAATAAGGAAAAGTTTCTAACATGAGTCATACAAGTGATCAAATTGCCCCCAAAGTACTGAGTAGTGTCTTTGGTGTCTGGGGCTAAAGAGGGAGATATGGTAAGAAAGGGTAAGGATGCCATGTCCAGGGAGAAGTTGCTTCCAAATGACTTCTGTGTTCCTACACTGTGTAGAGAACTGACCTAGGTATCTTTACAAAAATAAGCTAAAGGGAGAAAATAATTTTTTTTTTTTTTTTTTTTTTTTTTTTTACAAATGTAACTTAATCTGTATGGGAATTGATCCTCAATCAAAATACAAATATCCCATGACAGATGTCTTCGCGGTATTCTGAAAGCTCTCTTTGGTTCCGTGTTTATTTGTTTATCTTCTAATGCATTTTGATGTTCTTTTTGAAGATAATTCTGAAACTACAAAGTGAAGTTCTGCCTCACTCCTTCCTTTGCCTTGGTAAAATTCTCTAGTGGTGGTAGGTAGGGTTAATTGAACAACCATGATCTCTCTTTGGACACATACGCACCCAACCCTTTGTAAATGAGTAATCCCAAATCACTCTGGATTTTTCTCTTTGTCTAGTCTTCTATAATATCTACAAGTTAACGCTATCAAATCCACACAAGTCTAGGTAATGGGACTGATTCTCTGGGGATAGAGATTATGGGTATCCTTTCCTCTTCCCTCAAAAGCTAATTAATACAAACACAATGCCATCAAAATGTAGTTCTAAAGTAAATCATGCAATTCTGGATTACTTAAAGTTTAATATGGGTGTATCCACTCTGTGAGCTACAAATAATAACAAACCTCTATGTTACAGAGCATAGGTACCTTCATGAAAAGAGGCATGATTATAAACAACATCAGTTGAAAAATATACCTGAGTATGTTCTGAGACATTTAGAGACAAAGACAGAGGAAATGGTGGTTTCCCACAATTCCTTTTTGCACTTCCCTAAGATTGAAGAATGTAACTATATGCCTGCCCACTATTGAGACTTCCAGAACGCATTTATTTCCCTAGGACTACAGCCTCCTCGTGCCATTCTTACTATATATTCTTAAATATTATCAGTCTTCCCTTTCTTTCCTCTTTTCCTTTCTTCTCCTTTTCCCTCTACCTGTCCTTCCTTCACCCGCCGTTTCCTTCAGTGATAATCAAAGGCTATTTCTCTGGCTTTTATTTAGGCAATCTGTGTAGAAAAATAAGAGAGCTAGGGCCACTTATTTCTCCAAAACAAGTGACATTCAAAGGTCCTGGAGAAGTTGTTGAAATATATGTATATATATATATATATATATATATATATATATATATTCCAATTATTCCAATAATTCACATACACATATTTTAACTAAAACTGGTATGAAAATTAATGAATACTGTTTCTGCAAAACAGTATGTGCTTTCACCAGGCTAGGAAGCATTGTTTATTTATTTATCTATTTTTTATCATGAAAATGGAGCCCGGGGCTCCTGGGTGGCTTTGTCTGTTAAGCCACCAACTTCAGCTCAGGTCCTTATCTCACTGTTCCTGGGTTTGAGCCCCGTATTGGGGCTCTGCATTAACAGCATGGAGCCTGCTTGGGATTCTTTCTCTCTCTCTCTCTCTCTCTCTCTATCGGCCCCTCCCCAACACGCACTTTCTCTCTCTCTCAAAATAAATAAATAAACTTAAAAAAGAAAGAAGAAAGAAAGAAAGGAAGGAAGAAAGGAAGAAAGAAAAAGAAAAAAAGAAAGAAAAAGAAAGAAAGAAAGAAATGAAAGAAAGAAAGAAAGAAAGAAAGAAAGAAAGAAAGAAAGAAAAAGAAAGAAAAAGCCTAATAGCAGTTCCCAGCTCTCCAAACCCTCCAGCCCCAGGGGTACACGGCACCGCTTATCACAATGCTAGCTGTAGACATTAGATTACCAGCTGAGGGAGCATGGCCTGTGGATCATAGCCTTCTCCCTGTCAGTTTGAGTATTGAAATAACCTCTGAGGACAGTGAGTTTCAAAAATGAAGTCAGTGACAAAGGAAAGGAGCTGTACTCAGAAAAGCTACCATCTGAAAAATTAAATTCTCCTGGGAACAAGTTAGAGAAACCTTCCCCGAGATTAAAAATAATAATAATAAACAAGGAACCAACAAATTAGTTTCAAGACAACTGGCACTTAATCATTCTTATAGGTTTCACAAATGCTGGGCTGAGAGTAAAAGCTTATAATTTTGGTACCAGCTCTCCACAGGAGAGACTAAACACAATTACAAATGATAAAAACTATATACACGGAATCCATTTCTTTGTTTAAAAATATGTGTATTCAAAGTAGTGGGAAAGCTAGCAAGAGAGAAATAGTCTGTCTAGAAAGCCTCCCAGAAGAATGTAAGCAGTGCAGAAAGAGAGCTACTTACAAATCAAATTTAGAACTTAAAGGTATCTTAAAATTATTTTATCCACGCTTTTATTTTTCAGATATGGAATTAAAGAGAGGTTTAAAAAAAAAGGTTGCAAAATTCACGCAGGGAAAAACCACACCGACCCTCGGATTTCTTGAGGACTTACTCAGAGTTGTCTCTATCCAACAAACATTCTATTCTGTAAGCACTTACTCAGGCCCTAACACATAGATGATGGTTGTTGACTTTGGGTACCACATAAAGATAAATATTCATCCAAACTGCTTATGATATAGGAGGAGGTATACAATATAAAGAGATTTTTCTAACACAGAATATGAAGAGCTATGTGTCATAAAGGAAAAACAATTTGAGTTCTACTTTATTAAACACGGCCTTTGAGAACTAGCAAATACTCAGCAAGTTTATAAACAAAGACCATGACCCGACAAATTTGTTGTTGTTGATGATGATACTATTAAAATATAAAGAAATCGGGGCGCCTGGGTGGCTTGGTCGGTTAAGCGTCCGACTTCGGCTTAGGTCATGATCTCACAGCCCGTGAGTTCGAGCCCCGCGTCGGGCTCTGTGCTGACCACTCAGAGCCTGGAGCCTGTTTTGGATTCTGTGTCTCCCTCTATCTCTGCCCCTCCCCTGTTCATGCTCTGTCTCTCTCTGTCTCAAAAATAAATAAACGTTTAAAAACAATTAAAAAAAAATTAAATATAAAGAAATCAATATTCTATGGTTCTGTGAAAGCTACTTTTGAATACAATTATTGGGCCATAGTGTTTCCTTAACCTTTAAAAATTATTTGTTTTTCTTTTATCTTACTTATTGACCTCTTGATACATTAATGTTCTGATTATGAACAAATTTACAGAATGATTTTTATTTTTCTAGATATTGTTCTGATACAGCCCCACTGAAAAGTGATTCTGATACAACAATTATGAGACTCCTAAAATGATGCAGTGCTATTGAAGGCCAAGCACAGTGCAGTACATTTCTTCCAACTAAAAATTAGTTAAGTTAGTCATATACATTAAGGATATATTGCCTTTGAAATGAATCTATGCATGTTTTATTTGCATATAAGTTTTACTCGGATTTGGCTCTTACATTGTCCATGAAAGTCTTTTCTGGGGGAGGAAAGTCAAAATGTGACCTTGATAAAGACAATGAAGACAGTTGAGTGTATGGCAAGAAGTTTAGGAATTATTTGGAATGATCACTTAATTGTTTTCCTTTGTTATCGAAAAGAAACAATGGAGATAGGAAATCTCTCCATAGTTTCATTACAATATAAATTCCTTTGACAATAAATAAATCCCATATTTAATTTTGTGAACATTTCAAAAAATAGAAGAGAAAATTAGTTCTTCATTTCTTTCTCTCCCTGTTATCAACAATATGTTTCTTCCTCTTTTTCTTCCTGACTGTCACAAATTATCACCGTCAAGTTTTCCTAAAAGCTCAAGCCCCTAGAAAATCCTGGAAGCTGTTTGTTGTAAAGCATTTTCCTAAAATAAATCCTTTTCACAAATGAGCTTTATAGATGAAAACAATTCTTGATTACATAAGTGAAGACAACCGTTATGTCCCCTATTATATGGAATGGCAAGCCATTCCAGGATATTTATAAAATCCTACTAATCCAAAATCTGAAAACCACACAAAAAAACAACAATAAAAAAATAAGAAACAACAACAAAAAATAACTACAAGCAACTTAAAAATAAATACCGATATAAGATCTTTCTTTCAGTTTTTTAATTATTTTTTTTAAATTACTTTTATTTTTCAGAGATAGAGATAGAGATATAGAATGTGAGCAAGGGAGGGGCGGGGAGAGAGGGAGACACAGAACTTAAAGCAGACTCCGGGCTCTGAGCTGTCAGCACAGAGCACAGTGTGGTGCTTCAACTCAGGAACCATGAGATCATGACCTGAACTGAAGTCAGATGCTTAACCCACTGAGCCACCCTGGCGCCCCAAAATGTCTTTCTTTTAAATTGATTCTTCTCTTGTCCTTCCCACAAACCGTAACTGATTTAGGAAAAAAACCGCCAATCTAATTTTTCAAAGTAGGGTAGAAGCCACCAGAAACTTTCTGGTTGCTGTCTGTAGGTTAAGGGCCAAAAGCCTATTTTAAGACTCTATGTTTTGCAGTTTCTGTGAAACTATCTGGGATTCTGCACCCTGAATTAATAAGACTAGATAAAGCACAAATATAAAACAGATGCTTCCAAAATATGTCTGAAAGAAGCTTAATGGTATTTTGTTTCCAGTTTTAATGAGAAATGATTGACATACGTCACTGTGAAACTTTAAGATGTGTAGTGGGATCGTGTGATTTACATATATTGTAAAATGATTCCCACAATAGGTTCAGCTAACATCCATCACCTCTGCATGTATCATTACTGTGTTGACATCACTCCCTAATGGTGCTTTTTTAATGGTACCAGTGATGGTACTTGACCTTGTCCAGTTTAGTATACTGAGTGTTATTATACTCTATGAATCATAAACATGGAGAAACAATTTCATCTCCCTTAATTCCCGGGTTAGTATTCTAGGGCTGCCAGAACAAAGTACCACAAACTGGGTAGCTTAAGCAACAGAAATTTATGGTCACAGAGTTCTAGAGGCTAGAAGTTCAAGATCAGATGTCAGCAGGGCTGGTCCCTTGTAAGGAAAAATTTGTTCTGTGTCTCTTGCCTAACTTGTGGTGGTGTGCTGGCAACCTTTGACTTTCTTTGGCTCGTACAAGCATCATCCAGATTTCTGCCTTCATATTCACATGACCTTCTTCTTGTGTGTGTGTCTCTGTCCAAATTTATCTATTTAATAAGGACGCAGTCATATTGGATTAGGGGTCCTTGCTACTCAAGTATGACTTCATTTTTACTTTACGAATTACATTTTTAAAAGACCTAGCTATTTCCAAATCAGGTTACATTTAAGCTACTGAGGTTTGGGACTTGAATACATAAATGTGGGGCAGGGGGGCACGGTTCAATCCATAATAATTCCCAATGGACAAGGAGAGAAACATGAAAACTAATACTGTAACATAAAAATAATAGTTTGCAATTTAATTTCAGCTGAAATTCCAGTCGGGTGATCATGTTTGCAATGTAGAAGCCAAAATAATGAGATGTACTCTTTCATCTAAAGAAACTTAGGTTTTGATATTGATTGTATGCAATTGATTAGAAGGTTAAATAAATGGTTAATAAATCTGCAGATTTCTCTATATTTTGGGAGGTGCTTAGGTGGTTTGGTTGATTGAGCATCTGACTCTTGATTATGGCTCAGGTCATGATCCCAGGGTTGTGGGATGGAACCCTGTGGGGGGCTCCACACTGGGCATAGAGCCTGCTTAAGTCTCTCTCTCTCTCTCTCTCTCTCTCTCTCTCTCTCTCTCTCGGCGCCTGGGTGGCTCAGTCAGTTAAGTGTCCGACTTTGGCTCAGGTCATGATCTCGTGGTTCCTGAGTTAAAGCCCCACATCAGGCTTTGTGCTGACAACTCAGAGCCTTGAGTCTGCTTGGGATTCTCTCTCTCCTTCTCTCTCCCTCTCTCTGTGTCCCTTCCCTCCCGCCTCTCTCTCTGTCTCTCTCAAAGTAAGTAAATAAGAATTTATAAATAAATAAATAAATAGATAACTAAATAAACATTGAATAAAAGATTCTCTATCTCCCTCTGACATTCCTCTGCTCACACACACTCTGTCTCTCAAAAATTCAATTAATTTAAAAAATTAAAAAATATATTTTTTAAATTTGTAGATAAAGAAATTTTTTTCAAAAACTTTTTCTCTTCTTTCAATCTTATTCTTTTTTCTCTTTTTAAAATTAGATATTATTTAGCTAGTTATAATACAGTTTTAATGCCAGTGATATTCATAATGTGTTCAGTGCAGTTAGGTCTCGATTTGTTATTGTGTTCTTAGTAAAAGCAGAAATTCATTTTTTTGTAACATGTATGTTTTGCCAAAGTTTACTTATCAAATTAAAAATCAGCACCTAATACAATTTAAAAATATGCATATGAACTAAATACACTTTGGGAAATCCCTTCTTAAAGGATCCAATTGCTTATAAGGAGTTTACTGCAGTATTATTTATAATAGCAAAAATCTGGAAGATATGAATTGCCACTTAAAAAGGACTTCTTAGATAAAGGTATATTCACTCTATGTAATATTACAGTTATTACAGATAAAGATTTATATCCACATTTGTTGATGGAGGAGTGATGCTCAGTGTATATTTTAAAGTTAAAAAAGAAAAAAACAAGAAAATTTCCAAGAAATGTGTATCATATGATGCTACTTTTACTTTAAAATGTATGTATGCATATGCTCTCAGATTTTTACTTTATTTAGTGGGCTAAAATTCATTCTTCTCAATAAGGTCAAGATGGTTAGTAGGGTTTTTCACATCTCCTATATCCTTAGCGATTTCCTACTGATATATTTTTAGTTCAATTTTCTTTTAATTAGTGAGGAAGGAGCATAAAATATTCAAAAAATGTTTGCAGGTTTCTCTATTTCTCCCTTTGTTTGGTCCACTTTGCTTTTGTGTTTTGAAGTTCTTTTATTAGGAGCATACGTATCTATAACAGTTACGTCTTCTTGACAAACTACCCTTTTATCACTGAAATTTTCTTATTTATCTCTTATAAGTCTTTGTCTTGATTTTTCTGATATTAATAATAAGAGTCCGCTTTCTTATGCTTACTGTTCCATGGCATATATTTTCCATTCCTTTCTTTTAAACTGTTTTTTTAATATACAAAGTTTATCATTTGTGATAACATAAAGTTGAGTGTTGCTTTGTATCCAGTCCAATAATCTTGCTTTTTAATTGTCATATTTATTCTATGTACATTTAATGTACTTATTCATTAGTTAGAATTCAGTTTACCATTTTGCTATTTGTGGCCTATGTGTCCTATTTGGTTTTTGTTCCTGTGTTCTTCTTTTCTTGCTGGTGTTGTTAACCAAATATTTTTGTATTCTAATTTCATTCTTTGACTGGCCTTTAGCAAAAATTAATAGTATTTTTTACAGTTAACATCATACTACTTCATAAAAAATATAAAAATATTGAACCAGTGTAACTCCATTTACATGTTTCCAATTTGCATGCTATCATTGTCATATATGACTCACCTGCATATTATAAATCCCATCAAACAGTGTTGTACATTTTTATTTTTATTTTTATAGTAAGTTTATTTTTTTTAAAAGTTATAAAGTATAAGAGATATTTGTGTATACATATATTTTTACCATTGCAGTCCTTTTAATTTCTTCTTGTCAATTTAAATATCCTGTGAGTATCATATTTTCTTTTGAGACTGAAAAACTTGCTGCAACATTTCTTGTGTTTTTACTTCTATGAAAATGACCATTGGTCACACTCTGTTCATAATTTTAGTATTTTTCCTTTCTTTTCTTCAGCTTGGATTAATCTCTGTTCATTTATCTTAAGTTCATTGGTCCTTTTTTATGCTCTCTTCAATCCTATCCAGAAAATGTTTTATTTGAACATCCCAATATTCAGTTCTAGAATTTCGATTAGGTCATTCTTTATATTTTCCATTTTTCAGATGATATTTTATACCTGTTAATTCATTACAATTATAATCATATTCTTCTTTTTTGTGCTTGATCATATTTACAATAGTCATAGTAGTCTTTTCTGCTAAGTCAACATCTAAATTGCCTCAATGTTAAATTCTATTTACTATTTCTCTTGAATATGGTTATCATTTTCCTGTTCCTTTGTACGTCTGGTAATACTTTATTTTATACTGAATATTTTGGATGACATGCAATAGAGAATCTGGGTTCAATTTTCCTCTGATGAATGTTGATTTTTGTTATAGGAGGCAGTTTATTCAAGGAAATATTTGAGTGCAGTTTATACATTGCTATCTCCTTTCTCAGATTTCCTCTCTCTATTTTCAGCTATTTTGACGTTCCTGCACTCAGCCCTCTGGATCCTAAAACCAGTAGGAGTATAGCTTTCTAATTGAGCTGTAGCCACCCAATGCTATAGGAACTAAAGTAACATTAAATAAAAAAGCAAATAAATGAAAAACTCACCTAGTCTTTCCTTTTTCAAGGCTTGAATCATTTTGTCCAGTTTCTCTCTGCTTTTAGTTTCCCTCCAGTGCTTAAAAGATAATTGTTGTTTTTTAAATATATCTTGTTGATAGTTTATAATTATGAATTTTAGGAGATTAATCTTATATAATCTATCATTAAGAGAACTTGGATTTCATGTATTCATTTTAAATTAAAAAGAAACATAAATAATGATGTTTAACAAAATTTGAAAATACATAGTTTAAAAGTATTTGATTGGATTGAGCCTGTCTTGCTTTTAGTGTTTTTTGTTTTTTGCCTTTTGGTTTTTGGTTTTTGTTTTTTGTTTTTGAAGTATACTTGACATATAAAATTGTATTAGTTTTAGGCCATATTTATGGCCTAAAACTAATATAGAGATAGAGATAGAGATAGAGATAGAGATAGAGATAGAGATAGAGATGTAAGGCATATATATATATATATATATATATACACACACACACGTATCTTGTCTCTGGTGAAGCAGGGGCTTAAATCACTCTAAGCATTTAAATTAATCTTACAGAGCTAGAATTCCTTGAGTAACAACAAATCTTTTTCTTCACTTTATATGGGGAACAAATTCAATATAAATGTTATTCTTTATTCCTCTAAACAAAATCATAAACCAACAGCATATCAAAACATATCCCACTGGGAAACAGGAACTTCTCAGGCATTGTGTGTGAGTTCAAAACTGGTGAAAATCTTCCAAAAGGCAATCTGGCAGTGCTTGGTCAAATTAAGAATGCATGTACCCAGTGATCTAGCCTACTGATTCACAGATGTAGGCTGTGAATCCGTAGAAATTCTCAAAGAGACTCATGACTGTTGTGGTCACTGACCTGGTAGTTGAGAGATAAAGCATTGCTGAGAATACACAAGCACTGTTCATGGTGGTAGAGTTTTAGATGTAAACAAAGTGCTCATTACTAAATGAAGTAAGGTAAATGTGGTAGACATACATTGTGATTTACAGATATTGGTTAGAACCAGTAAATCTGATGTACGTACATAAAAATGCATAGATATTTTACACATAGAGTTGAATGAAGAACAGATGAAAGTGAGATAGATACCTCTTGGGCAATAATACTTATATAAAATAAATACTTGATAAATCAAATTAAATTAATAAAATATATTGCCAGATAGGCACAAAACAAAGATTATTTTTAAACAATACATATGTATTTAAAGGCATGTATATCGGACCAGAAGAGTAGGTATCTATGGAGAATGGAAATGGAATTGAGACTTTGGATGAAGAATGGACCAAGAGGAATGAATTGGCTTCACAAGGACCAATGATAACAATAGTGTAACAAACAGAAGAGTAGGTTCACTTACCTCTGCCATTAAATGTATTTAAAGGGATCCTTTTTTTTAAGTTTATTTATTTGTTTTGAGAGAGAGAGAGTTCAAGCAGGGGAGGGACAGAGAGAGAGGGAGAGAGAAAGAATCCTCCACACTATCACTTTGGAGCCCAATGTGGGGCTAAAATTCACAAACTGTGAGATCATGACCTGAGCCGAAATCAAGAGTCAGATGCTCAACTGACTCAGCCACCCAGGTTCCCCTGCCATTAAATATATTTTAGAAAAGAAAATAACTCCCATTTGAGCAAAAACAAACAAAAAAGGATAATTTCTTGTACATTTTAGCTTTTAAATTTTTTCTGATGTGCAATTTGCAATGCACTACTGAAAGTAAATTGAATGCTGAGTAATAGGAAATGGTTAAATAAATTATAAGAATATTTAGTCATTAAAATCACATGACATTAAAGATTTAATTAAAGTGACAGTTATTACATTGAATAAAGAAATGCATGCAAAACAGTGGGAAAATTACAATTCTAATTTTGTTGGAAATGTACATATAAATAAAAAAAGAATGAAAAGATTCCCCCCCAAAATATTTACAATAGTGAGTATTACTTTTTTCTTTGTGGTTTTCTGTATTTCAATGCATAGTGAAATTTCTCTAAAACTCTTTCTCAAATTTTTATTAATCATTTGTATTATATCTTCTTTGAGATGTTCTTATCTTCTTTCAATTTTTTTACAGAGATATTTGTCTTTTTCTAACAACTTTATAGCTGTTCTTTATGAGTTCTTGGGACTAATGTTTCGTGGATTATGCATGGCAAATATTTCCTCTTAGCTCTTGATTCCCGCATTGTAGTATTTTCATAGTGTTTTCTACTATATATAAATTTTTTTTAGTTTATTTTTTTATTTTTAAGGCAGAGGGATGGAGACAGAGAAAGAGAGAGAATCCCAAGCAGACTCTACACTCAGCATGGAGCCCAACACAGGGCTCAGTGCCGTGAACTATGAGATCATGACCTGAGCTGAGATCAAGAATCAGATGCTCAACTGACTGAGCCAGCCAGACTCCTCTGCTTATTAGTTGTACTTCATTCTTTTTTGCTTCCTGGTTAAGTAATTTACTTACAACTACAGGGGCATAAGATACAATTTATTTTGGGTGTATAGATAGCTTTTTCACATTTAGGTACAATTGACTTATTTTTCTTTGCTTGCTTTTTAATGGTCTGAATTCATGGTCTAATATTATTTTCTGCATGAATAACCAGTGGTCCCAGCATGCAACAGTCCATTCATTACATAGTTGGTAATGTCACTTTTTTCATGTATGAAATTTTTATAAATGCCTATGTGGTCTGTTTTTAGAAGGCTTATCCTTTCTATTGATTTATCCTTATACTAATAACACATTATTTCAATCACTAGAGCTTTGTAACAGGTCTTACTATCTTTTGGAGCAAGCACCTCCATTCATCTTTTAAAGAATTGTGTCATGTACTTTTAGGTATTTTTGTCTAATATACATTTTAGCTTAAACAGTATTTTTTAATGAAAAACCACTTATTTAGAGGTTTTATTGAAACTTCATTCAGTGTTTAAATTAATTTGAGATAGGGGGTGCCTGGGTGGCTCAGTTGGTTGAGCATCGGACTTCGGCTCAGGTCACGATCTCTCTGTCCATGAGTTCAAGCCCCGTGTCGGCCTCTGTGCTGACAGCTTGGAGCCTGGGGCCTGCTTCAGATTCTGTGTCTCCCTCCCTCTCTGCCCCTCACCCACTCATGCTCTGTCTGTCTCTCTCTGTCAAAAAAAATTCACATTAAAAAAATTTTAAATTAATTCAAAGTAGACCAGATATCTTTGTGATTTTCAGATTAACTGCCTACGAATACGGTATGCCTGCCCATTTATTCAGGTGTCATTTATGTCCACAACTATGTTTTTTAACGTTTTTTTTTTTTATTTTTTAGAGACAGAGAGAGAGAGAGAGAGAGAGGCAGGGAGGGGAGAGGGGCAGAGAGAGAGAGAGAGGGAGACACAGAATCCAAAGCAGGCTCCAGGCTCTGAGCCGTCAGTACAGAGCCCAACGTGGGGCTCAAACCCAGAAACCTTGAGATCATGACCTAAGCCAAAGTCAGACGCTTAACCAACTGAGCCACCCAGGCGCCCCTCCCACAACTATTTTTTAAAATCTCCCGATATCTAACAGATGTATTCTTAGACACCTTATTATGTGGCATAATTAATGAAATAATTTTTTTCCCTAACATTATCTTAGGGTATGGGAAGATACAGAGTTTTCTATATTTTCTTGAATCTATTGATTCTGCTGAAGTTTGTCATTAAATAGGGGAGTTTCTATGTATATAGTCATATTTGCTACTATTAAAATGAATGTTTTCTTTCTTTTAAAAGACTCCATTTCTGGTATAGCATTAAAAATGCTCACTCTGAACCCAACTGTCTGGGTTTGTTTCCAAATTTGCCACTTTCGAGTTGTGTGAATGTGGGAAATTTATATAATTCCCTCATGCTCCAGCTTTCTCATCTACAAGATGAAGAATATAATAACACCTGTCTCCTGGATTGTGATGTGGAATATATAAGTTAATATATGTAAAAATCTTAGAAAAGAGCCTGATACATGTTAAGCACTAAAATAAAATTTATTGTTACTGAGTTGGCTTGGATACTTAAAATAATGGTGAACAGAGGTTCTGTAGTAGCAGAATACTTGTCTTTGATCTGATTTTAACATATTTTAATGGGTTATAAAATTTCACTATTAAGATTTTATCGTCTTCTTTTTTCATAGATGTCTGGCAAATTGCAAAAATGTCTATTAATTCTCCACCCTTTGTGACTTTGAAGTTCCTTCCATCAGGATGTGGAATTGATATCCTTACCTGTTAAATCTGGACAGGTCTAGGGGTGCCTGGGTGGCTCAGTTGGTGAAGTGTCCCACTTCAGCTCAGGTCATGATCTCAAGGTTCATGGGTTCAAGTCCCACATCAGGCTCCGTGCTGACAGCTCAGAGCCTTGAGCCTGCTTTGGATTCTGTGTCTCCCTCTCTCTTTCTGCTTTTCCCCTGCTTGTGCACTCTCTCTCTCTCAAAAATAAAGAGATAACTTTATAAACAGGCATTGTGATTTGCCTTGAAAAACAGAATGGCATGCTTCTATTATCTCTTACAACTCTGCCAGCTGTCAGGTGAACAACCTTGAGTTAGTTTGCTGTAAGATAAGTGATCAATTGTATGGACTGGAGACAAGGCTTCCAGGCTGAGGCCACCATAAACCAACTAACCTGACAGCTGACTGCAGATGCATAAGCAGGCCCAGCCCAAACCCGAACACTCACCAGCTGTGCTCTGCCAGGTTTGTAACACAAAGAATTGTGAGGTAGGGCTGGCCAAAGGTCTTCTGTGCCCACTCAATGCTTCACATGCCCAGCCATGTGGCCGGGATCTCAATAGGTTCAGAACCCATAGCTCTCTCTCCCAAGCAACTTGAGCTTGCGTGACTTCGAATGAATGAATGAATGAATGAATGAAATACATAACTAAATAAATTTAATTCTATGTAAACAGATGACTATTGGAGTAAGCCACTAATTTTTGTACCTAATTGACACAATATTCTTAATTTTATCTCTTAACATTTTTATCATAAAGATTCCAGCATAGGATAAGTGTTAATATCCATTATAAAACACTCTGCTTCAAAGATTATCAATATTATGTCATTTCTGTTTCATCTACCCAATTTTCCTGGCAATTTTTTAATGGAATATTTTAAAACAACATTTTATTTATTTATTTATTTTAATTTTTTTTTAACGTTTATTTATTTTTGAGACAGAGAGAGACAGAGCATGAATGGGGGAGGGTCAGAGAGAGAGGGAGACACAGAATCCGAAACAGGCTCCAGGCTCTGAGCAGTCAGCACAGAGCCTGACGCGGGGCTTGAACTCACGGACCGTGAGATCACGACCTGAGCCAAAGTCGGACGCTTAACCGACTGAGCCACCCAGGCGCCCCTAAAACAACATTTTAAAGTAAATTCCAGACAAGCTACCATTTCAATTGTATATATCTCTATATATTTTATATCGCTTACCAATAGGGATTTAAACAAATTTACTATACCCCTACCTCATTCAGCAACATTAATAATCAATTCTTGGTATTATCTTGTACTTACTTAATGTTTAATCTTTCTTGACTGACCCATAAAATATATTTTAAAGATATTTGTGCAAATTAGAATCCAACTAAGTTTTACAAATTGTACTTGGTTATCTCTTAAGACTCTCTTTCTTTCTCTCTCTCTTAAGACTCCTTTAATCTTAACAGTGGCCCCAACTTTTTAAACATGCAAATACTGTTGATGAAACTGGGTTGCTTGTTATGTAGAATATCCCGCATTCTAGAACTGGCAGATTGTATTTTTATGGTGTCATTTAATATGTTTCTCTATTTTTTGCATTTCCTGTAACTCTTTTCATAATATTGAACTCAATTTTTAACCATCTTCTGTAAGAGTATCATTGAACATTTAATTATACTTGAAGAAAATGTTTTTATAAGTATTCAAAGAAAGCACAGCTGTTTTTTTCATATTCTCTAGATTTTTTTTCAGCTAAACATTCCATGCATGTCTTTCTAGAACTTATTATATAAAAGAAGATAACTTGAGAGTGACCTCAAACTGTGGGAAATAATGTTTTAAAAATAAGTTGACTTATCACTTCAACTAGAATACTCCATTTACATTGGCCAAGAATACTTTTGATAACACTCTCTTAAAACAGAGAAAAACTCTACTTAAGGAAAGGAAAATAAAAGTTCACTATATTACAATGAAATTTTTGATAATATGGACATGTATTTTTTTTGAGTTAACTGTCAAAGATGTTAGCCCAAAGTTAAAATGTGGTTACCATACAAAATCAAACCATTTCATTTGTTTATAAATTAAATTCTTCCTCTCCAAAAACCTGTAAGAATTAAGAAGATTTTCATCAGGTGATAGATTTCCATATAGTTATTTGGTAGAAGAGAAGAAAAAGCCCCGAAGAAAATTTTACAATAGTTTATCACGTATTTTGCCAGAGTAAAATTATACAGGACAACTCATTGAAGTGGGCCAAAAATCACATTTTGTGGCTGTTATTCTGGCCGGAGTTGTCCCAGAATAGGGAACACATAGGGTTTTGTGATAAAAGTTTATGTAATTTCTGACACTGAAGACCAAAAAATGGTATAGAAGCCAAGAGAAAAGTTTTGTTTGGTTAGTGGTGACTTGGGCACTTAAAATCCACACATATCCTTACAAATGTTTATGCATAGAACACACACACACACACACACACACACACACACACACACTCTTTGGCTGTTTGCTTTCAGACAACATTGCTAAGTAGATACGCTTTGTAATGAATACACTAAATGATTGTGAGTTAGATGGCTCATTTCATATTCACCTTGAAATACATTAAATCTCAGGCATATATGATTTTAATGAGTTTCAGCATGTGTCCTGTATAGTTCAGGATCCTAAACTGCAGAGGTGTTTTTATTCCACGTGTGATATGGCCTGAAAAAAAATGCTGCTTGCCCATCAATTCTTCCATATGCACACAGGAAAGAAACATGCAACTGACTGAGCATTTCCACTAGCTTTTCTCAGAAATTATAGACCTTAACATGTCTATGATCTAATTATTTTGTTGGCTTTTCTGGGTACTACTATAGACATTTATGTTTTAAAGAAAAACATAATGGGAAAAATTTCATGCAGTCACTGGAAATTAAAAAATTAAGAAACGTTGTGATTTTTATATTTTTCACCCATCTTTTGACATTACCTACCTTGTTTTATTGTCTGCTTTTAAATAATAATGTAAACAGATTTCAAATTAATACATGAAAACAATTTTAGTAAAATGACATCCTCAGGTCATTATGAAAATCAGAATTTTGCAAGGAAAATTATTGGTTTTATTCCAAGTTCATATGGAAATTTAAGACTTAAAATAATTTCTTACAGGTACTCTTCTCTAGACATATCCACTCATAGCAGCCTAGAAATTATATGATGTTTTGGAGGGTAGGACAAATACTACATTTCATGTAGTAAAAAATCAATAAAATAATTATGTAAAATGTGTTTACTTTGGGATAGCAAATATGTTTGCTTTGAAGATTACAGAAACTTCCAAGTGAATAAAAATTAAGCTTGTTTTAATAGTCTAAACTTCTGTCAGAATCAAGTAATCTGAAAACACTGAATCTCTATTCATTAATCTTATGTATGAACAGTATGCCAGGACACTAATCTGCTAAAAGGATTCTTTTTGTATTCAGGAAATAGTGCATGAAAGGTAGTCAAATAGACTATATGCTTCCATTGACCTGAAAAAGGTACTGTAGTTTGGGGCACAAGAGTTGTTTTTTTCTTGTGTTTTCTTCTGATTGGCAGCATGAAAAAGGGGGTTAAGAGTCAGATGGGGATGTCGGATTCACCTTTGCAACTTCCTTCTGAAAATGTCAGAAGTTGCTTTACTTCTCTGGATCTGTTTCTTCATGGGTAAGTTTATGGAGTAACCAACTTACCTATATTATTAATATTCTATGATTTTAAGAAATGACCACTGAGTTAGGGAAATCTTCCTTTTATGTATGAAAAATCATTATCTCTTAGATTATGTATGAGAAAGAATTATGCCCTTCTCAACTATTAATCTTCATATATTGAGCAACTACTTTGCAAACTATTGCCCTGGATGGCCTTAAAATTGGAGCTACAACTCTAAAAGAACATTTTGTCATTTATTATTGTCATTATTATTTTATCTCAGCAAACACTAGTTAGATGAGTTGTTCTTAAAGATATTTAAAAGTTCACTAAAAATTTACCTTTCAACTAGTTGTGCTAGTATATAACTTAAATAACCATATGAAAGTAACTCAATTAAAAACAAGAAAAAAGAGAAAGAAAACACTTCATTTAAATAGAACAAGATCCCTCATGTAGGAAGAGGATAGAGATTTTGAGGTTACTACAAGTGTATTAAACACCAAATGTCTTTTCATTTACACCTGGTAAATAATTTCAGCATATTATGTTTGGTTTTAGCCTTTTAAAATATAAATAAGCAAAACTAATGGCAAAAAGTGGATGGAAAATAAATACAGAATATATAAAATAAAAATACATACTTCTCAATCAAAATAAGTGCCTCCTTAAGTCTTTTAAGCTTCCAGTATTAACTTATAGCATATCATATTTCTCTAGGTGTACATATTTTCTTATATAAAAACATACACATAGATACATTAATTTTTATGGTTCTATAGTTTTTAAAATAATTATCAAAGCTATGTATGTGCTGATTTTATTTTATTGTTTAGAGCTTATTTATTTATTTTGAGAGAGAGAAAGAGGGAGCAGGGGAGGGGCAGAAAGAGAGAGGGAGAGAGAGAAAATCCAACGCAGACTCTGCGTTGTCATTGCAGAGCCCAACAGGAAGATAGAACTTAACTGACTGGGCCACCCAGATGCCCCCCCCCGTTTTTTTAAGTTTATTCATTTATTTTGAGAGAGCGTGTGTGTGTGTGTGTGTGTGTGTGTGTGTGATTAGGGGAGAGGCAGAGAGGAGCAGGAGAGAGAAGCACCTGTTTTTAAAGTTGAACTCCTACCCAGTTTATGCATTGGTTGGTATATAGCTCTAGAATAAATTGCTAAAGTTGAAATTGTTAAAGAATATGTGGATTTTAATGTAATTTTGCCAGACTGCTCTCCAAAATTGTACTCCCGCCAGCAGAAGGAAGTCCTAATTTCATCACATTCCCACCAACACTGTGCGTTATGCATCTTTTATTCTAATTCGGTTACTCAAATCTGATGTCACAACTTTAATCCTGATAATACACACACTTGAAAAAAATCCTGCTAGCCTTTTATCTTTTTATGCCATTTAAAAAGCGACTTTATTTATGTGACCAGTTGGGTCTATACTGTAAACAATAAAATGCCTAAATTTATTATACTGTAAATATAAACTTTTCTTACTTTTTTCTGTATTTCTGTCACAAGTGTGGTATTTAACATAATAAAAACTTATGTTTCTTTTCTATGCTATGTTATAATTTACAGAATTATTTGAATAAGGAATTTGACATTGTGGGTTTCCATTTTTAATATGTTAATTTGTATTTTGGCAAAATAATTTAAGTTAAATTATAACTTCTTACTTGCACATGAGTATAAACTATATTGATTATTTCATGGAATATGTACTTCATTTAATTCATCTCATTAATGGAAAAGAGTAAATCAAATTTTTTAATACCTTTCTTTTTTTTTCTCTTTTTCTTACTTATTGTTTTTTACACACACTCACACACATACACTTTACACTGGATCAAGAATGAAAAATGAACATTATCATGCACATAACTTTCTTTATCTGTAATTATTTCCTTATAATAGATTTCCATAAGTAGTATTATCATGTCAATTATTTTCTTCTTTATTGCATTTGGTAAATATTGCAATGTTGATTTCCCAAAAGCAGTTATCCCAAGTATATACAATTAATTTAAGAAAATAGAGCTATCATTAATGACTAGCATTGGCTATTTATTCTGTGTTTGCCTTACTTAAGTGACAAAAATGCTCCCACATTTATGTTTTTATTTGTATGGCTTTTATGACTAGAACCATGGTACTAGTAAATAATGTTTGTTTAATAGGCTTACGTATCCTTAATGAATACCTAAATATGATTATTTATTCATACTTTAAAATTTTCTTCTACAGTTTTATATTTTAAATATATTAACTCTTCAGTGTACGATACTTTCCCATTCTTTGGTTTTCTTTTTTGTTTTAGGATATGCTTGATTAGGGGATTTTTTTTTTTTTTAACGTTTATTTATTTTTGAGACAGAGAGAGACAGAGCATGAACGGGGGAGGGTCAGAAAGAGGGAGACACAGAATCGGAAACAGGCTCCAGGCTCCGAGCTGTCAGCACAGAGCCCGACGCGGGGCTCGAACTCACAGACCGCGAGATCGTGACCTGAGCCGAAGTCAGCCGCTCAACCGACTGAGCCACCCAGGCGCCTGATTAGGGGATTTTTGACACATACTTTTTCAGTTCTGAAGGAGCCAAGTCTTTTCTTTTGTGATTACAGCAGTTATATCTAAGCTTACACAGGTAAGGCTTGGCAATTAACTAGTTCTAGTATCTTCTGGACTTTCTTGGTATGCTGTTTTAGAAAACAAATTACAAAAGAGATCAATTCAATAAGAAGAATATTTTGGGTTCCTGGTCTGAATTCCAGTGTGTGTGTATATTGGGGGAGAAGGGTTCCACACAACACCAAGCCATTCTTGGCTACTAACAAGGTGTCTGAGAATTCAACTCAATTCTGACACTATCTACCTAGAGAAAGCATAAAATTCCACAGATTGAGGGCTCAGCCTCAAAAACTGTCCCCAACCATTATAGACTCTAATCACAACTCCAGGCTGTTACCTGTGCTTTTGATGACCAGCTACAAATCGGAGGTTCCAATGGCCCCCACCTCCAACTCAGGATTGTAATTCCAAGTCCAAGTAGCTACCTATACTTCTGATCAATTGGCTATAAATTATAGGTTCCCATGACCTCTTTCTTGAGTTTGATTAATTTGCTAGAGCAGCTCAGAGAACCCAGGGAAACATTTTATTTACTAAATTATTCGTTATCATGAAAGGATATAACTCAGGAAAAGAGCCAGATGGAAAAAGATGCATAGGGCAAGGTATGAGTAAAGCACATGGAGCTTCCATGCTCTATCCTGAGGTACCACTCTCCCCAGTTTTGGTATTACATGGGCGCGATGGATTAACTCATTGCACACTGGTGATTGATTCAACTTCTTGACCCTTTCTCTTCCTCAGAGGTGTGGGTGTAGGACTGAAAGTTCCAACTCTATAACCACATGGTTGGCTCCACTGGCAAAAAGCCCTATCCCTAGGTGCCCTCAAAAATCAGTTCATTACTATAACAAAAATATCTTTATCATTCTTATCACTTAGGAAATTATAAGGGTTTTAGGAACTCTGTGGCAGAAATGGGATGAAGGCCAAAGATTCTCTAAATAACACAATCTGCTTTTATAGACATTATTTTTAAAAGCTATTTAAAATAAATATCTAGCAATTTGTGTGGGTGTAATAAGGTGGATACTTTCTTTTTTTTAAATTTTTAATGTTTATTTATTTTTGAGAGAGAGAAAGAGATTGGAGGCGGGGGCAGAGAGAGAAGGAGACACAGAATCCGAAGCAGGCTGTAGGCTCTGAGCTGTCAGCATAGAGCCTGATGCAGGGCTCGAACTCACAGACCATGAGATTATGACCTGAGCCAAAGTCAGATGCTCAGCCAGTTGAGCCACCCAGGCGCTCCTATTCAGTAATTCTTAAATTGTAGGTCAAATTGGCAACAGACACAGGTTTAGAAAGATTTTCCATAAATTTTTCACTTACATGTAAACAATTCTAAAAAAATGAGAATATTTCATCTTTTTTATTTCTTAATTTTAATACAATACCTGTTTTTTGGTTTAAAGTAATACATCCTGCTTTAGTTTCCTATTAGAAATTGCCACTGGGGCACCTGGGTGGTTTAGTCAGTTGTGTCTGATTCTTGGTTTCAGCTCAGGTCATGATCTCATGGTCGTGAGATTGAGCCCCACATCGGGCTCTGCACTTGGTGGGGAGCCAGCTTGGGATTCTCTCTCTCCCCTTCTCTCTGCCCCTCTTTCATGCACACACATGCTCTCTCTCAAAATAAATAAATAAAACTTAAAAAAAAACTTGCCACAAATTTGGTTGCCTATAACAACATACATTTATTCTCCTATAGTTCTGAAGGTCAAAAGTCAAAGATGAGTCTGAAGGACTGAAAGTCAAGGTGACTACAGCACTGCTACTTTCTGGAGAATCCTGGGAAGAATCTGTTCTTTGCTTTTTCCAGCTTCTGGAGGTTGCCTTGCACACTCTTTGGCTCCTGGTTGCCTCCCTTCAATCTTTGCTTCTGTCTTCACAACACCTTCTTCCCTGGCTGATTTCCCTCTCATAAAGGCCACCAAGATTATATCTGACCTACCCAGATAATTCAGGATAATCTTAATTTAGATTATCCAAGATTACATCTATACAGACTTTTTGCCATATTAGGCAATATTCATCCCCCCTAGGGATTAGGATGTGGAAATATTTAGGAGACCATTATTCAGCCTACCACACCAAAGAAAGCAACCCCTTACATAGAATCATGACGTTGTTTCAGTTAATCCTATGGAGACAAAGAGTTTTGTTGTATTTATGTAGGGATTGATCAACCTTATTAAAAAGAAAAATTAGAGGCAAAAAAGAGGCAAAAAATATAAACTAAAATTATTATATTCTTTATTTTTCTATGCTTTCCCAAGACTATATATGCATCCCTTTTTTTTAGTAACACCTCTATATTTGCATCCTTTACACTCTATCATTCAATAAAGGCTACCACTGAAGATACCCCCTAAAGAATCAATATGGATGTGAACTCAATCCAATTTCTTTCAGGATACTAAAGAAAAAAAATGTAGTTACACATATTTAAATATTCCTCACTGATATCTCAGGACAACATTGATTTATTCAATTTATTTACAAGAATATTTAAGGAGGAGCACCATGGGCAAAATGAAGAGGTTGTTCTTGGCTCCATTTACTTTTGCAAATTCATCAGAATCACTGCTTGATCCAATCCCCTGTAATGATATCCTTGGGGTTTGTAAAATTGTAGTTCAGATTAAGTGAGTTTACATTTCATAGAATCATTTATTTTCTGTCAACCTTTATCTCCATTCTCCCCACCTACCACTAAGATGTCCTTTGTAAGATATCTAGTCCTTACTTTGTCATTTAAATCATTTTAGCAACCTCATTAACCATAAATCCTTACATGCATATTTCTATTGTCTTTTGCACTTCTGTGCTTATGACATATTTTTCCAGCTGAAAGTAATGAAATGTCTAACCATCTTATTGTGTCATATTTTGTATTTTGTTCCAATATAACCATCTATTGCTAAACCAGCATAATAAAGTAAGTAATAGTGCAGTAAAATGAAATCCAGTCAACAAAATTTCCTACTAAGTGCTAAGTACTGGTCCAGATGGTGGGGAGCAAGATACATGTAAACTCCATCCCATTTTGTGAGTTAACATTTTCAGTGAGGATAGCAATTATATTCTTGCTGTTAAGTATTATCCCCTCTTGAGGAGGAGGCCTTCTGAGGCCCTCTTGAGGCATGAAGCGTTTTGTTTTATTTTGTTTTGTTCCCCCAACGCCCTCCACTTGCTTCTCATTGGGACTTTCAGATGATTATTCTTCCCTTTGCTGTAAACCACCCCCCTTCCCCCCCCCCAATCCCTCACCAAGGCTGTTATCTGTGGAAACTCCATGACAAAGCCCATATATCTCAAATATTTGTTCCTGGTTTCCTAATCCCATCTGAGTCTTAGCTACTGATTTACACATAGATACTTCTTCCAATTCCCTGGACTCTCAGGTCTTAAAACCCTTATCCTCTGAAGACCTTGTCTTCCATCTGTCTCAACCACTCTACCTGTGTGATTACCAACAAACACAACCCTTCTGTAATTTCAATCCCCTTTACCAACTCTTTTAATACCACTTTCTTTCCTTCCTGCACATTCTCTTTGGTTCTCTTGCTTCAGCATTCCTCTAAACCTACTGAAATTTCCAATTTTATGATCTTATCTCTTTTCATATATATATATATATATATATATATATGTGTGTGTGTGTATTTTTTTTTTTTTTTTTTGCTCCTTATCTAGCTTAAATTCCATGGTCCTTACAACACTCCCATGAAATCATCCTCAGCTTTCATGCTTTTCTCTTACTTGGCAAATCACAACCTGATTAATCCAACTCTCCACCTATTCCACACCTACACCAGAGCACTTGAACATGGTGGATTATAAGTATGAAAGCACTGGGACGCCTGGGTGGCTCAGTCTGTTAAGTGTCTGACTTCAGGTTAGGTCATGATCTCGCGTTTCAGGAGTTCGAGCCCCGTGTCGGGCTCTGTGCTGTCAGCTCAGAGCCTGGAGCCTGTTTCAGATTCATTGTCTCCCTCACTCTCTGCCCCTCCTCTGCTTGCACTCTGTCTGTCTCTGTCTCTCAGTAATAAATTAAAAAAAAAAAAAAAACTTCAAAAAAATTAAAAAAAAAAATATGAAAGCACACTGCCATGGACCTGAAAGGAGCCATCAGCTGCCTGGTGCTCACCTCTGCCGTTCGTTCTCTACATACCTCTTCTCTTCCAACTTCCAACACTCCCTCTTTCATTATTGCTCTCAGGTGAGGAACTTCTTCCTTTATAATGGAGAAAATGGAAGCTATCGGAAAAGAATTTCTAGATTCCCTTTCTGTATCTCCAACTTACTGGCATTTGCACCCATGAACTCTGCTTTTAGTGAGCTATCTGTATTTTTATCTAACGCTGACTCCTCTACGTGTGCCTTAGATCTTATTCAGCAGCAATTCTTCCCTCTATTTCCTAAGTCACCAAATTTTCTCCCTCAACTGGATTATTTCCAACATCATACAAGCATCTAGCCCTTTGCCTCATTAAAAAAACAAAAACAAAAGCAAAAACAGGGGCACCTGGGTGACTCGGTTGATTAAACGTCTTACTTGATTTCGTCTCAGGTCATGATCTCTCACTTGGTGAGATCCAGCCCCGCATCAGAGCCTGCTTGGGATTTTCCCTCTCCATCTCTTTCTTCCCCTCCCACTCTCTCACTCTTTGAAAATAAACTTAAAAACAAGACAGTAAAAACTTTTGATCCCACCTTCCCCACCAACCACCATTCATTTTTTTCTATTCCCCTTTGTGCAAAACTTCTCAAAAAAGAATTTATATTGGATATGTCTAGTTTCTTTTCCTGAACTTTTTAAATAAAAAAAATATTTTTAAAGCAACTTGAAGTTATTTGTGTAATATTAAAAACCATGTAGGACTAAATGTTGGGGGAAAAAAATAATTGGAACATTGATAGCAATTCCTGAATTACCCAGATGGTGATATTGTGACTTCTACAAAGATAGAAGAAAATTAGAAGTATTATTTCCTTGTAATATTTGAAATAAAATGACCATACAAATAAGACTGAGAGGCACTGATGCTCTCATGCATTAATGATAATTGTGTTTATCTTGTTTTTTATTTTGTACTTATACAGGGCTATACTTAATCTGGTCTCTCAACATCCATCAAGATGCAATCTATACTTTAGGGACATACTTTTATTAATGTAACAGTCAAGAGTAACCATTAATCCAATAGAAAACTCTACTTTTTATAATGAAATTGAAATTTGTTCAATTTTTAACTGGGTTGTATTTAGATTTGTATGGAGAATAAGCAAATTAGTTTCCTGAGATAAGTATTTCAGAACCAGTTTCTAGCCGCAGGTTAAAAGCTTTTAATACACAACGTTAAAAGGTCTATTCGTGAGAACATTTCCTGCAATGTTTGATTGCATTTCAAGGTAAATGAGAAGTGAAGTCTGAAGCCACATTCTGAAACCATTTAGCCTTTCCAGTCATGCCCAGTGACGCCAAACTTGAATGTTTTGAGGAAAGTGAGTGCTCCCAGTGCCAACACTAGGGAAATATTTGCACAGTTCTCCTTCGGTGCATATCAATTTGAGTGCTGCTTTTATTTACTCTTCATAAAGCATTAGATTAAAAAATTAGTTCCAGAACGGATGGCATTTCTAAATATTCAGTTAAACTATAAACCACCTAGTGTTCAGTCATAATACCTATGTCAGTTTACTTCCCTTAAGTCCAAGTCGAGAACTGATGATTTCATGGAAATAAATTCTGAAAGAAGTGTGTTCACATAAACAGGAATTAAATGCTAGATGTAGAGATTGTACACTCCTTTGTCTTTATAGTTACTGAGCAAAGGATTTATCAGTAAAAGGAATACATCATCTTCATTATTTCTATATTAAAAATATTTAATTATGTTGCTTCCAGTTATTTACTGTTTAATAAACTATAGTTCTGCTCTTGTGTGGTCAGTTCATGGTGGAAAAAGAAAGTAATTATGGTAACATATTTGAATAACACCATCTGCTTTTTAAAATTTGCCTTTGCCCTATACAAAGTGTGCACAAAATCTGATTAGAGCTTTTGCTAAAGAACGTCATTAAGAATGGAGAGAAGCAGTGGAGAATGAGAACAGTGGTAATTCTAAGGCTAATTAATCTGTTTTATGAAGACAGGAGCAGACTGAAATACTGTGTCAGTGAAAGAAAAGGGGGGGATTCAAGATGACATCATAGTTTCTAGCTTGGGTGACTAGATAGATGGTAAAGCCATCAAAAAAGATAATAAAGAAAGAGAAGCTGGTTTTGGGGGAAAACCCATGAATTCACTTTTGGATAAGTTTCACTTAAAGTGTCCCCAAAATATAGACTGACACATTTTTTAAGAGAATGGTCACAATGTAAATTCTGGAGTCATAAGAATATGGTTGATAGGCGAAGCCCTGTGGTTATACCTGAATGAGTGAAAGGAATCTGCCTGAGGAAAGCGTCTTAGAACATATGAATCTTGAAGAAACAGGCAGAAGAAAACTAGCCAGGATAAGGGAGAATATGAAGACCAGAGAGGTAGTGGGGGTCTGTGACATAAAATGATGAACTTAGAGAGTTCTTCAGATGGGGCTTGAAGGTGAGGTTTGTGGGGACTCATTTCCACAACCATTTAACCATTCAAATGGCTGCATAAACCATTCAAATGGCTTCCCCTTCCTCTCTTTCTGCTCATGAAACTTATCTATCCTGCCTGGTACTAGCCTTCCTTCTCCCAAGCTCAGAGTACTCTCACCCCACAGCTTTCTACACACCTAAAAGCATTTTATCCAAAAGTACCCTTCTGGCAGCTTACCATTCTTAAGTATTGCTTAAAATTTCAATCTTAAAAAATAAAAATGGCAATCTTATCCCCTCCTCATATTTCTAACTCTCTCTATTCCATGCTATTTTTTTCCATGATACTTAACCATGCTCTAGGATACCATAAAATTTATTTTATTTTATTTTATTTTGGTATGCTTACTATTAAGTGCTTTCCCCCACAAAGGTAGGACTTTTAATATTCTTTTTTTCATTGATGTATTTCAAGTGTCTGGAGTAGTCCTGAGTACATATCAGGTGCTTGTTGAGTTAATGAATAAAGGCACATATCTTCTACAGTCACTTCTAGTAGTGGTTGTTTTTCTCTCTTACCACAAGACTCCTTGTTCCTCATTGTCTCTTCCAGACCGTTCTCTTTGCTTGACTATGCAATCACTAGTGTTGGATTCCATATAATCAAAGTCTAGTCCCTCCATATCTTCCTGTTACCATCATCTATCTGCCTCACTCCCAGGGAACCCACCCCTCCCCACACTTCCCCACAAATCTGTCCTCCTAGGTTTCAGTTATTGGATCACTGTCAATCTCCTCAACCCTATATACTTGGCAATTTCTGTTTGCTCCCCAGATCCACTTCCCATTCTTCTCCAGTTTGCTCTGTGTCCTATGTGGATTGCATCAAAAATCTCCCTTGACTGCTGGCTTCCTCATGGTTGGGCGAATAGGAGTGATTATAGGACACTAGAGGGCAGAAGGAAAGTGAAGAATCCCCTCCCACCCAGTAATGGAGGGTTGGCTTGCAGTCTTTTCAGGTGACTAGCTCCATGTCACTTCCTATCTAGGTTCCAGCTTCCTCTCCTTCACCCTTAAGGTTTAGGATTGTTAGCCCATTGGTAATCACAGGGTACTGTATGGCTATTCCATGTGGGATCCTTAAACCTGGATCCCCATCTGTAGTCGTTTTATCAAACTTTTCTCAAATTGCTCAGTTTGAATATGCCATTGGTTTTCTGCTAGATTCCCTGACAGATGTCACCTCCTATTTTTCTACCTTATTTTTTTCTGGTATTCAT
Organism: Panthera uncia; assembly: GCF_023721935.1. Taxonomy (NCBI): domain Eukaryota; kingdom Metazoa; phylum Chordata; class Mammalia; order Carnivora; family Felidae; genus Panthera; species Panthera uncia. The sequence continues at coordinate 129,950,364 of NC_064811.1, read as the reverse complement.
AGTATTCACTTTCAGAAAATTTCTCCTGATTGCAATCTTTAGTCCATTGCTCTTACTATCTTTCACCTTCCTTCATTCTCCTTATGTCCTCTCTTCCCTCCATATTCAGCTCACATCTCATCATCAATCCTGATAATCACACTCTTGATTCCATTCTCATCCCACTCTAGCTGAGTTGTACTGGCATAGTGAAAATACACTCATTAAATCAGCTGTCTATTCTGTGCCTGCACCCAAGCAGGTGAATATAGCAGAAAGAGCACGTATAATCATGCTGAATTCATAATCACTACCCAAAACCACACCCTTAACAGCACCTGGCAGTCATACTGTACTCCCCCATTCATTCCCTTCCTCTTATCTCTTCTAGATAAGATTTTTTACTTCTCCCTTCTCTTCTCAAGCTGCCAAAATCTCCTCTCTAATCTTCTTTCTCAACTGATTACTGTTTCTTTTTTCACTAAGGAACTTGTAGCAATCAGAAGAGCTCTGATCATCATATGTATCCTTCTATTATGTTTTGTGCTGCATTTCCTAACTTCTCTCCTGCTCCTATAGATGAATTATCTAGCTAAAGCTGACCCTTCCATTTGTCCATTACATTCCTTTTTCTATTTCTTATTCTCCCCACTCTTTGTGTATTACTATTTCCTATGCAAATAATTATTCTCCTGAATATACAAAAATGTGGTTATTTCCCCCATCTAAAACAAATAAAATCTTATTTGAATCCATTTCCCCATCCAGCTACCTGCCCATTTCTCACTTTTTCTTACGGCAAAATTTCTTGATAAAGTTTGCAATAGTTACTGGCTCCAATTCTCCTCTCCCTATTGTGTCCTGAACCTGTGTCAACTGTGTTTTTGCCCTCTACTAATCCACAAACAATGATCAAGTCACCAGTAATCTCCACATTGCTAAATCCTATGGTCAACTCTCAGTCCTTATCATAGTTGATCATCCAGCTTGTGGCACCGTATTTCTCTTCCTTGAGATGCTTTTTCACTTGGCTTCCAGGACATCATACTCTCCTGGTTTTGCAGCTACATATCTGGCTGATCCTTCTCATGTTCCTTTGGTAGTTCCTCTTCATTTGTCCAACCCTGAAATTTGGGAGTTCTTTTAAATTTAGTTCTTTTTTCTGGTACTATGTTCTTCGTTTGTTTTATTCGTGCATTATAAGTGTTTTAATATTTATGTTAATTATTAAATTTAATTTATATAATTAATAATACAATAATTTAATATATATTAAAATAATTTTAATATAATTATAATATTAAATTGTAGGAAATTGTTTTTAGTATCAGTATTTGACAATAACCTCAGTTGAAAACATTTGACCAGTTTCCTTCAACATCTTAGATGTTTGATTTCTTTCTAAATTTTTTTTCAGCTTTATTGAGGTCTAAATGACAAATAAAATTACAATATATTTAAAGCATACAACATGAAGATTTGATATAAATATACATTGTGAAAGTATTTCCAGAATCAAGTTAATTAACATGTCCATCACCTCACATATTTACTTTGGTTTTTTGGTAAGAACATTTAAGTTTCTCAAGCATACAATAAAGTATTATCAACTATAGTCACCAGGTCAGACAGTAGACCCTCAGACCTTATTAATTTTATAACTGAAAGTTTGTCTGTGTTCACCAGTCTCTTCCTATTCCTCCCCCCACCCCCAGATGCTGGCAACCATCATTCTACTCTGTGCAAGTTTGCTTTTTATATTTTTAAAGAGTGCAAGTCATATTATACAGTATTTTTCTTTCTCTGTCTGGCTTATTAACTTCACATAATGTTCTCCAGTTCCATCCATACTGTTGCAAATGACAGGATTTCCTTATTCTATACCTTGGCTATTATGAATAATGCTATAGTGAAGATGATAAGATAGATATCTCTTTGAGATGGTAATTTCATTTTCTTTGGATATCTACCCAAAAGTGGAATTGCTGGTCATACTGTAGTTCTATTTTTAGGTTTTTGAGAAAACTTCCATATTATTTTCCACAGTGGCTGCATCAGTTTGCACTCCTACATACAGTGTGCAAGGGTTCTCTTTTCTTCTATACCTTCACCAGCACTTGTAATATCTTTTTTTTTTAATATGAAACACCTTAACAGGTGTGCAGTGATACCTCATTATGGTTTTGATTTGCATTTCCTATATACTTTTTTATGTATCTGTTGAGTATTTGGGTGTCTTCTTTGGAAAAAAAGTCTATTCAGGTCCTATGCCCATTTTTTTTTAACTAAAAAAAATTTTTTTTAACGTTTATTTATTTTTGAGAGAGACAGAGCATGAGTGGGGTCGGAGCAGAGAGAGAGGGAGACACAGAATCTGAAGCAGGCTTCAGGCTCTGAGTTGTCAGCACAGAGCCTGATGTGGGGCTCAAACCCACGAACCATGAGATCATGATCTGCTGGTTGCTTAGCTTAACCAACTGAGCCATGCAGGCGTCCCTGCCTATTTTTTAATTGGATTACTTTGGTGTTTTTGCTATTGAGTTGTACGAGTTCCTTGACTATGTTCGATATTAACGTCTTATTAGATATGTTGTTTGCAAATAAATACTTCATCCTATTTAGCTTGTCTTTTTATTTTGTTGATGGTTTCCTTTGCTGTGTAGCTGTTTTAAATGTGATGTAGTCTCATTTGTTTATTTTCTTTTTGTTGCCTTTGCTTGTGTCACCTTATTAAAAAAATTGTTGCCAAGAGCAATGTCAAAGAGCTTACTCTCCATGTTTTCTTCTAGGATTTTTATGGCTCATGTCTTGCATTAAGTCTTTAATCTGTATTGGGTTGTTTTTTTGTGTATGGTGTAAGATGGGTAATCCTGTTCCATTCCGTTGCATGTGGTTGTCCAGTTTCCTTATATCATTTATTGAAGAAACTATTCTTTCCCCATTGTATATTCTGGGCTCCTTTGCCAAAAATTAATCGCTCATATATGCATGAACTTATTTTGGGCTTTCTATTCTACATTCTTTATCTATGTGTCTCTTCATATGCCAAACACCATTATTATTATTTTTTTTCATTACCATAGCTTTGTAATATAGTTGGAAATCAAGAAGAGTGAGGTCTCCACTTATATTCTTCTTTCTCAAGAAGCATTGTTTTGTCTATTTCTGTGAAAAAATGCCATTGGAATTTTGATAGCAATTGCATTGAATCTGTTGATCATTCTGGGTAGTATGGGCATTGTAACAATATTATTTCTTCCAATCCATGGGCATGAGATCTCTTTTCATTTATTCATGTCTTCTTCAATAACTTTTATCAATGCTTTATAGGTTTCAGTGTACAAATCATTTACCTCCCTGTTTAAATTTACCCCTTGGTGTTTTATTCTTTTCTTAATTTCGTAATGGGGATTAATTTCTTAATTTCTCTTTTTAATTGTTTATTGTTAGTGTATAGAAACACAACTGATTTTTGTACTTCTATTTGAACTCATGTCCCATACTCACCTAATCTCATAGCTTTAAATGGTAATTACTGTCAAATGTATATTTCCAATCTGGACATCTTCCTTGAAATCCAGACCTATTTATCTAACTTTCTACTCTACTTTTCCCCTATAATATTCAACAGGCAACTGAAACTTCATGGGAAGAATACTAGAGAATGCAAGGAGAGAGAGTTAAAAAATAAATCTTTAGTTTTACAGCTGGGATTTTCTATTGCAAAGTCATACCAAAAAAAAAAAAAAAATCTGCCCATCTACTCAGAAACAATTATTTTATATTTAATCCTGAAACACTCTCCTAAAATGGGTTGAAATGATTCTGTGTTACTCATGAGAACCAAGGCTCAGAATGGCTAAGCAGATTGAGATCACAAAGCTAATGAGCACCAGAGCTGGGCTTGAACCCAAATCATCAAAATCCACTCCACCAAGCTGTTCCAGTGTGTAGATTTCTGAATCAACCCAGATAACATACTCTAATCAAGATCTTGATGCTGAAAAGAAGCAAAGGTTTCCAGAATGAAGTTAGGACAGCTGTAATAAATTGTTTTAAGGATCTTAAAAATGTGTTTGTGTTATTTGAGTCTTTTTCATTATCCACATCCCAAGGGAAATACTTGATTCATTAATTTTAGAATTTATCTCTGAAAAACTGTATTTTGAGTATTGTTTAAAGTTTATCACTTATAAATCACTTCCATTAAAAATTACGTTCCTTGGATATTTATTAATGGCCTTAATTTCCCTTCAACTGTATTTTAAGGCTTGCTTCAATCACAACCAAATAACAAAAATCCATCCATGCATGGAAATTTTTAATAATATATCATCGAGTACCTAGTCAAAGAAGGAAAGGGAGTTTTGTGGAAATATTTTCTCTATATTCTACAAATACAATTGATTCATCTCTTAGGAGAAACAAGAGACACTTATTGAGAAATATGTAACACTTTTCGGGGCGCCTGGATGGCTCAGTCGGTTGCATCCGACTTCGGCTGAGGTCATGATCTCACAGTTTGTGGGTTTGAGCCCCACATCAGGCTCTGTGCTGACCGCTTGCTCAGAACCTGGAGCCTGCTTCAGATTCTGTGTCTCCTTCTCTCTCTGCCCCTTCCCCGCTCACGCTTTGTCTCACTCTGTTTCTCAAAAATAAATAAATGTAAAAAAAATTAAAAAAAAAAAAAAGAAATATGTAACACTTTTCAAAAAAAATAATAACATGATAGAATATGGCAGGATTGTTAACCCAGGGATCTTTCCTCAAAATTAATCATTTTGATTTTATCATGTCACATAAATATGAGCAAATGTTTCTAGCATTACTTGAACCCAAGCTGCCATCAGTTCTCACCTGTCAAGGTCCAGCAAGCTGGGAAAACAGAAACCACTTGAGGCCTTTCACATGTAGTCTGTGGTTACCTGTGTAACGGAAGACCTGAGAAGCCAAACAACTTGGCCAAAAAGCCAGGCAACTCCAAGGTTAACAGCATCAGGGAGCGTCCACCATCCCCAAAAGATGAATAGCAAGATGTAGGTTACCAGAGTCTCGAGGCTAGGGTTGTCTGGTAGGATCTGAGACCATGGTGGAGTCTACGTGTCAGGAACACAGACATCACCAGGAGGAGACTTCTGACTGGGACTGGAGGCAGAATGAGCTGGATAAGTGAGAGGTGTGTATGGTAGGAAGAGTGATGTCCCCCTATGAATATCCACAACTCAATCCCCAGAACCTGTGCATATGTTACTTGACACATCAAAAAGGACTCCACAGACATGATTGAATTAAGGATCTTGAGACGGGGAGATTACCCTGAATTATCTAGATGGTCCAATGCAATCACAAAAGTCCTTATAAGTAAAAGAGACAGGAGAGTCAGTGATGCGAGCACAGAAGACAGAGAGATGTAGTTAAAGATGCTACTCTTCTGGCTTTGAAGTTGAGGAAAGGGTCACAATCCAAGGAACACAGGTGACTTCTTCCAGCCGGAAAAATCAAAGAAACAAATTCTTCCTTAGACACTCCAGAAAAAACACAGTCTTGCTAACACCTGATTTTAGGCCACTGAGACTTTCTTCAGACTCCTGTAAGATAATAAAATTATGTTGTTTTAAGCAATTAAGTAGACACTAATGTATTGTAGCAGCAAATAGAAAACTAATACAGGATGAAAATAGCCAGATTTCTACCAACCTCCTACTCTCCAGTCTTCTACCAGTTGCTCAAAATGGTAAATGCCACCAAAAAGGCAGAGAAGCAATAGTTCTCTGCTAGACAGGGGAGAGATGGGAAGAAGGCAGGGATCTTCCTTCATCCATTCCTAACCCCTACAAACCATTTTCTTCTTCTGGCCACTATATTTTAAAGTATGGGGTTTATTTGGTTCTCTGACACTCCTATATTCTTACTCTATAGAGTAAGAATGCTTCAAATTCCATTAAGCAGCAAGTGACCACAAACATAGATCTTTTTCCCTGACTTCTCCATTAAACTCCAGACCAGTATACTAACTGCCTGTTCGAAATTCATCACTTAAATGTTTCAAGGTTAACTCAGAATCGACGTGTCAAAAATGAACCTCTAATGTTACCCCAAATCTGCTTCTGTGTTCGGCCTATAAGGGATTATATATAAGGATTTGGATAAGGCAAGTTTGAAGGTTTATACACTGTTTCATGTCTTTCATCCTTCTCTCCAATCCTGTTCCTTGTTCAGGATTCCATCCTCCATGAATTCAACTGTGCAAGGAAGAAACAAGAGAATCCTTCCTGGCCCTTGTCCAATTCCTCACCATCCCCATCTTGCATCCCCAGTCTGCTTGGCAGTCAGACTGATCTTTCCAGAATGCAAATGTGTCAAGACATGAGCTCTTCAATGGTTACCCAACGCTTTTAGGATAAACAGTCATATTCCCAAAGCTGGTCCCAAGACTGTGCATGAACTGGCTCTACCTGGATCCTCAGCCTCGTTTCAAACCCCACTCCCTCTTGCACTCTGCCTAATTACCACACTGGCCTTCTGTCTCTTCAAAAGGCCAAGTCATCTTCTTGTACAGAAGGTTTATATATGCCTATCTAGTCAGCTCAGGCTGCAGGATTGTTGTAACTAACAGAGATTGTGGCGTAAACAACAAAAATTTATTTTCTCACAGTTTTGGAGGCTAACCCTCCAGCATGGAAGGTTCCTGCTGAGGTCCCTCTTCATGACTAACTTCTTTTTTGTGTGCATGCAGGGAGAGAAAAAGAAAGAAAAGTCTCCCATGTTTCTTCTCCTAAGGGCACCAATCTTATCATGGGAGCCCCAACCACATGACCTCATCTAAAACTGATTTCCCAGAAAGCCATATCTCCAAATACCATCACGGTGGAGATTAGGGTATCAGCATATGGATGGGGAAGAGAAGTAGTGGGTATACAATTCAGTCTGTCGTAACGCCTGTGTCTTGAACACACTGCACACCTCCTTATAGCTGAGCTGTAATGAATGTTTTCCAAGGCAGCCTCGTAGGACCCCTTCCTACGAATATAACCAATCTTACTATAACACAAATTATCATGTCTCTTTCTTCATAATAAACTTTAAAGGTGAAATTTTACATTTATTTAGGTGGTTGCCTCAATAACACGTCATCTCCCATATTCTGTTGTTGTCTCTGTGGAGGAAGAGACATTATTTTTTTCTGCTTACCTCTGTATCTTCACTGTCGAAAACAGTGCCTGATGTAGAGTAAGTATTCAATGCCCATATGCCAGATGAACTAATGAATGGGCAAGCTAGTTCCAAATTTCATTTCACCACCTGTACGACCTTGCACGGGTTACTTAATTTCTATGATCCTCAATATTCTCATCTTTAACATAAGAATAACACCTACCTCCAGCAGTGGATCTAAAACATCTGGTGCAGGGGCGCCTGGGTGGCTCAGTCGTTAAGCGTCCGACTTCGGCTCAGGTCACGATCTCACGGTCCGTGAGTTCGAGCCCCGCGTCGGGCTCTGGGCTGATGGCTCAGAGCCTGGAGCCTGCTTCCGATTCTGTCTCCCTCTCTCTCTGCCCCTCCCCTGTTCATGCTCTGTCTCTCTCTGTCTCAAAAATAAATTAAAAAAAAAATTTTTTTTAAACATCTGGTGCAGTGTGCAGCCAGCATTAAGTGTCAGTAAGTGTGGTTGATGAAAGATTGTACCACATAGTTTAAATGCCCTCATTAGTGTTCAAAAATGAGGAAGATCCTCTCTTTGATGAAACTTCGGTTAGCCTCCTCTGAGCCCTGCCTTTACTTCTGTCTCTGTTCCTGTGGAATCCAGTCTTAGCAAGAATCCTAAGTCCGTTTAGTCGGGATCGTCCAGCTTTGGTATCTGAAGCCCTCCATATGTAACTGAATTCCTCCTTCCCCATCCTGGATATCTTATCACCCTGGCTTGTCTTCCACAAGAATCTTATCAAGTCTCTTTAGCCAGAACCCTCCCCGCCCCCCGCCAAGCCATGCTTCCTCTTCTTAACTGCTCATCCACTGACTCCCACCTTGCTCCTTGGCTATACATCCCTGCTTTTCCTTATTCAGACTTGAGCCTGATTTCTCTCCCCAAATCCCTAGTGCAGGAATCCTCTTGAATAAAATCTTCCTTACTATCTTCAATAAGGGTCATGGAAAATGTTTCTTTAACAAAAATACTTGAAATAAAATACATTTAGTGTATTCATTGTTATCTAGACCCAAGTGAGAGCCTTATGTCATTGAGAAATAAGGAGAATAGGCAATCTCTTTAAGAGAACAGAAAAGAAGTATCATAAAATCTGAAAAAATCAAGATATAATGATTCTAGTAAGATTGATGAAATATTACAGGCAAAAATATTACCCTTTTTTTATATACATTTGGGAAAAAATTACTGGGAGACAAAATTGTCATATATGAGAATATAGTAGTAACCAAACTGTAATTCCCATAACTCTGTGGCACCTCTGAGTTCCATTTAATGCCCTTTGGGTCCCAGGGGAAAAGGCCTGTCATGGAGAGGAAAACTGCTGTTATTTGCCCATATCAGAAAGATTATTACTAGAGGATCAGAATAAAAGATCAAAGCTATTTCATGCCACTTGCCTCTGCAGTTGAGGGCAGGTTCAGACAATAGAGCAGAAATTCTAAGACCATACTATGCTCCTTTGAGGGCATAATTATTCTTTTTTTAAAGGGGGGAATAAATAAGTCAGTAAACCAAGATATAAGATCCTTGCCTATCATCTGAGCAAAAACACAGTAAAATGTAGCCAAATACAATGACATTTACTTAACAGAAAGTATGGATGACTTTATTCTGCATAATGTATCAAAGAGCTAAAATCAAGGTCATTAAAATTTTAAGTTTTAATTATATATCACATGGGGCTCAGATTAATAATATTCAAAGTCTATTAATCATGAGTCTGGCCTTTAGTGATCAGAAATGTACAAATTGGGTATAACCTCTATAATGGAAGCAATTTTAGCTCCACCATGTTCAGAAGCAATATCTGACTCCCAGGGGAGTTTTCTCTGTGTTTTCCCTTTGTGTATTTAGCATTCTTGCATTTCTTTGTAGTTATTTCCTTATTGTTCATCTCTCTCAAGCTAGGCTAGGAATCTTCTACATATGAGAACATGGTATTATTTTGGCAACCTTAAGATCTAACTCCTGAGTGTCATAAAAGAACAGACTTACTATACATTGAAAAATGAGAAAACTTAATATTTTCAATAATAGTAGTCACCATAAGTAATATTTACAATTGTAAAACATTAAATTTAACCTAACAGTTGATAGTCATGTGCATGCTTATGAACTGATCACTACAGAGGGTAAAAAAAGATATGCAAAAATACATCTTTTTACTTTCAATTAATCTACAGTGTAACATGTGTGAGATGAATTATCAAAAAAATGAAATTAGCGTCATTCGAAAAATATCAACAAATTTGTGGATTCAAAGGAGAGATCGCTTATGCAGTAGTCTGAATAACAGCCACCAAAGATCTCAGATACTTATCCCTGAAATATGTAAATTTTGCCTTATAAAGATAAAGGACCTTTGCAGATATGATTAATTATCTTGATTTGGGGAGATTCTACTGGATTGAGCAGGTAGGCTCTCAATCCAGTCACAAGTGTTACCAGAAAGAAGCAGAGGGAGGTTACCCAGACAGAAGAAGAGAAGGTGATAAGAAGACCAACAGGGAAAAACTTAAAGATGGTGGCCTTCTCGAACCAGCCAACACCTTACTTTGAGCCTATCTCCTACTAGGGATCAACCATGAGCTCTCAGATACGTGAGAATTATTCCACCAAGGTGGAGGTTTCTGTCAACCACCTGGTCAACATGCATATGCAGACCTCCTATATCAACCTCTCTGGGCTTCTATCTCCACCTTGATGACATGTTTCTGGAAGAAAGGGATACTTCATCCAGGAGAAACACCACATCCCTGAGCTTCCTTTGAATATGCAAAACCAGAGAGGCAGCCTCACCCTCTTCCAGGACGTGAAGACGCCTCTCAACATGAATGAGGTAAAACCCTGGATGCTATGGAAGCCACCTTGGTTCTGGAAAAGAACTTGAACCAGGCCCTTTTGGATCTACATGCACCTGGGTTCTGCCAGTGCAGACCCCCATCTGTGTGGTTTTCTGGAGAGTCAGATCCTAGATGAGGAGGTGAAAGTCATCCAGAGGATGGCGACCACCCAACTAACTGCAGACTGGCTGAACCCCAGTCTGGACTGGGCTAGTATCTCTTCCAAAGGCTCACTCTCAAGCATGACTAGGACTTTCTGAAGCCCAGCAGCCTCTGAGGGACCCCTCTGGCATCCCTCTAGTGCCAGGGCTTGTTCCTGAGCCTCTCCCTGCAGTCACTCACTCAACGGCTTTTTAACCACCTGGAAGCCCTCTCCCAAGCCAAGGACAAAACGGAAGCAATAAAACTTTTTGCAGCAAAACAAAACAAAACAAAACAAAGATAGCGGCCTTGAAGATTGAGGTGATGCTGCCACAAGTCAAACAATGCCAGGAGCCACCAGAAGCTCAAAAAAAAACAAAAACAAAAACAAAACAAGGGACAGGTTCTACCCTCTGCCTCTGGAAGGAGGATGGCCTGCTGACACCAATTTCACCCTTCTGACCAGAACTATGGGAAGATATATTTCTTTTGTTTTAAGCCACCAAGTTTTAGTAACTTGTCAGAGAAGCCATGGGAAACTAATACAGGCTTTAAGTAAGCAATAGTGGAAAACAGGAAAGACACATCTGAAGAGTAATGTAATATTTATAAGGAAATGGAGGCTGACAGGGGAGGACTGAGGGTGGAGGAGAGTGTCGTGGGCAGTCAGTAACATGAGCAGAATTCAGTCACAGTGAAATTTCATATTCATTACGTCAATTAATTCCAGGAAAGTGATGTTAATAGACAAACTAAGACCAGAGATAAATTCTACTCCCAGTGAACTAAAGCCAGCAAGCCATAAAACTCATATTTAGTGGCATACTTTCCATGTATCAAGCACGGTTCTGAATACATTATAAGTATTTGTCTTGGTCCGTTTGGGCTGCTGCAACAAAGTACCATATGCTGTGTGGCTTATAAACACCTGATTTTTTTTTTTTTTCTCGAAAGTATAGAGCCAGCATGGTCCAATTCTGGTGAGATCCCTCTTTAAGGGTGCAGACTCTCAGCTTTTTGTATCCTCACATGACAGAAAACAAAGAGGAAGCAAATTGTCCTGTGACTCTAATATGGGTACTAATTCCATTCATGAGGGCTCATTCTCATGATCTCAGCTAATGTCAATCACCTCCCAAGAGCCCCATCTCCTAATACTATAGCATTGCAGGATAGGATTTCAACATATGAACTTTGTGGAGACCCAGACATTGAGTCCACAACATTAGTTTATATAAAAAATCACAACGTCTCTAGTATTATTCCTACTGACATATAAGGAAACTGAGGCATAGACATGTTGAAAGCAACTTGGCCAAGATGACACGGAGAATATGTGAGGAAGCTCATAGGTTCTTCACCACTGTCACTGCTACTCTGGCCAAGTAGCTTAGTTTGGTTTTAAGGGAATAGAAGGAATAATGAGGATCAGGGTAAAAATAATCTGACAGTTCATTTTAAGGATAATAATTCTAATAGTACTTATTCTACTCTCAATCCAACTTGTCCTCTATTAAATCATTTGAAATTAAAACGTATTCGTATATTCAACTCAATTATTTTCCTTTACTGTTTTCTTTCCAGGATCAGGAAAAAAATACATGCAAATTACTATAATTTATTTATAATTGGAGCATGAAAAACAAGCCAATACTCCATATCAATAGCCTCATTTAAGAAAAATTCTCTCCAATGTCATCCTGAGTTTTATTTCATTGGGGATTTTTTTTGTTCAGAGGAACAGGCATTTTGACAAATAAGAGCGTTTAGTATTTGTATGGAATTTGTCAATTTTCAACAAGAAATTAAATTACCATTTTTAAAGGAGGCTTAGTTCCTATAATAACATGTTTAGGTATGTTATCACCAAAGAACTTCTCAGAATGTTGTGAGAAATTCCAGTTTGGAGGAGCTGATGACTGGATCTGAAGAGACCTAGGACTTGCCCATTTTGGTTTGTGTTTTTCTGACCACCATAAGTCTTCTTCCTCTTTCTTACATATGTTTCATTTCTGACTAGCCAAAATGAATGACTATTTTCAATAATCATTTGTGTGAATTGTTGACTTGCAAAAGAAGTTAAATGTGGAAGGACCAAAGTAGGTCAGCTTTCACAGGGTGATTGATCCCTTGATGGAGATAATGATTTAGAAAATGGCTCTGAGCTTTGCACCTAAGAAACATCGAGGTAGCTCAGTCAGTTGAGGAGCTGACTCTTGATTTCTGCTCAGAACATGGTTTCAGGGTCATGGAATTGAGCCCTGTGTCCAGCTCCATGCCGAACATGGAGCAGCTTAAGATTCTTTCTCACTCTCTCTCTCTCTTTAAAAAAAAAAAAAAAAAAATGAAAAGTGAAAAGTGAGAAACAATATAGCTTTAAATTATCATTTACATTTACAGTTATGTTTCCTAAAGAAAGATTGATCATACAGTTTGGTGCAGACACATGTTAAGAAAGCTTTGCTGTCTGATACCATAGATTATGACAGTCATATATGTACAGCTTGGGAAATGGGATGCATCTTTTTTGCTTAATTAATTGCAATCAATCCTACAAGGTCTTTTGAGAACCATTCAAGAAGAATGTTGACTGTATGTTTAAAGCCTGGACTTTGGGGTCATCTCTGGCCCCAATATACCTAATAGTGCATGGCTTTGAGAGGTGTATTACCTCTGAGTCTTAGCTTGCACATCAATAAAGTTGAAATGTTGGGATTATTTTGAGGATTAAATTCTATCATACGTAGATTACTTTACACTGAAACTGACACAGAAAAGCTCATTAGCTGCTCAATTATTTTTATCAATTGCAGTAATTTGTTAATGTTAGGTCTTTAGCCCCAAAGCATACATACCTACTTATACACATACATATGTATGTCCACAAACACATTTAGAAACACACAACACACTAAGCAGCCACATCACAAATGTAAATAGACCCTCTTGTAACTCAGTAAGAACATAAGTAATATTTAGCTTCAGCACATAGCCAAAACTACAAGAAATATCCTTATCCCACTCCTTATGAAGCGGGGTCAAGAGAATTCATGTCAACATAATTAACAATATGTGTCACCACCTATTAGACTCAACATACAGCCCTGTGGCTATTGGCAACAGCAGCGACACAGAAAAGGCAGCTAGTGGCAATGACCTGTCGCTCTCTATTATTATTAAGAGAACAAAATAGAATCTCTCTCTGACTATAAAGTACTTTCCCAGTTTAAATTTAGCACAATGATCTTTTTGATTATGAAGTTTTGCATTCTGATGATTTTAAATCACATGGACTGATTCTGTATCATGAGCAGTAGGTTTACTAAGAAAGCCAAGAGAAAAATTTTCAAATAGATATGTATTCCCTCTGGTACTTTGTCCTCTCCTGAGAGCAAAATGGAGCTAAATAAAACCCAGGACATGTGAAAAGTGAAAATATGTTATCACCATTTCAAGTTCAAGAACTTAGGCTGTTTTTATAGAAAGGCAGAGCAACACATCAGGATGGAATTAGCCATCATCTTTTGGAAGAGCTGTTAGGCAGATAAATGTCAGTTTAGGGCAGTGCTGTATGCCCTGCTAAGAGAGTGCAGTAAAATACATTGGCAATCCCTTTATGTCTTAAATAAAGTTTCAGGGACTAAAAGTCACTCATTAAAGCATGCTTTTATTTTTATCCCTCTGGTACTGAATTTTCACACTGTGTGCCAACACATTGTTTCCACACTGTGTGTAACACAACCTAAAGAAATTTATTGGCTAAAATTAAGAACCATGTCCATCCAAGACATCTTAGCAGGGATCCCACTCACCATTGCTTCCTTATTTTGCTGCCTTGTATATTCATTTAAAAAGCTCTGCAAGCTTCAATCCTGAATTGAGCTTATCATCTGAGTATTCTGCTGGTATATTCCAACTAGCCTTCAAGGCTGGAGAAAATCACACAAGAGTAGAGATGCGAGCCCATGCAGAGTCATGGTCTCCAGCCCCATGTGGGTCCTTGGTGCCACCCAACAACCCTTTGTGTCCTAGTCGATGTGATTTCCCAGTGCCTCCAGCAGCTATCTCCAAACTTTGACTTCAGTGTCCGAATCTACTTCCCTATCACCTTCCTCTCACTAACAGTTTTATTTCCTATATCATTTCATTTTCACTTCATTCATTACAATTTCTTTTTCCTACGTTTATTTATTTATTTTGAGAGAGAGTAGGGGAGGGGCAGAAAGAGAGGGAGAGACAGAACCCAAAGCAACCTCTGCCCTGTCAGCATGGAGCCCGATGTGGGGCTCAAACTTATAAACCATGAGATCATGATCTAAACTGAAACAGACACTGAACCAACTGAGCCACCCAGGCTCCCCAAGCAATTTCTTTATCACAGAAAAAGAACCCTTCACAGGAGGTCTCCCTTGAATGTTTTGCTACATACTCTGCATAAACTTCAGTTCTTCGGACTTTCCTTCCTCTCAGTAAAGGAAGAGGCATCACTTCGTACCCAAATTAAATCTATCCACCCTTCTTCTCCCATGACTTTAGGACTTCAATTCATCATATATTATCTCTCCCTCCATATCTTTAGAATCGCTCTTACTTTCCTAGTATAATTATGATAAAGGTTTCTCAATTCAAAACAAAAATTCCATCTCTCTCATGACTCAACATCCCTGTGTAGTCATTGCCTTATCATCTGCTGTTGGAGCAGTGGTATCCTTTTCCATCCAACCATTGCTCAGTCCATTGCCATCAGGCTACTGTCACCACCATTTCTTTCCAACTGCTCTTTGTAAAGTCAACAATGGCATCCCTGATGTGTTATCTAATGAATTCTTTTCAGTCCTTATCTTAATTTTTTTGTGGATGTTTGAACTCTTAAATTCTCTCTTTCTTCAGCCTTGGTGATTCCTCCCGTACTCTTTTGCTTTTCCCCTCCATCTCTCTGGCCACTCTTTCTTCTATTCATCTCCAAATCATATTTCCCATCACTAGCCTGAGGGCCTGTGACATCTCCACACCCAGTTCTTATTGCTTCACACAAAAAGACAATGCAAAGTTGTCAACAGCCCTGACCTCTTGCCTGAATTCCAAATCGACTTATCTTGTAGATGAGTCTTCCTCAGTTCCCCAGGGGTTTATAGCCTAATCAAAGTCAAAGTGCTTAATATTGAACTTATTGACTGTTCCTCTTAATTACATTCCTTCTCTAAGTTCCCCACACAGCATCTAACCACTTACTTAAGCCACGTACTTGTGGGTCATTCTAGAGTTCTTTGTGTTGTTCGTCCCTCTCACCTAATCAATCACCAGCTCTTACAAATTTACCTTCTAAAGGTCTTGGGTTTGTGAATTTCCCATTTATCTTAACTGCCATTGCTTTTTTATTTGACATATATATATCACCATACCTCCCAGATTTAAAAAGACGAGAAAGAAGAAAGGACAGAAGGGGGTAAGGGAGGGAGGAAGAAAGACACTTTCCTTTACCAATTACAATCATCTATGTTCCTTAGTCCAGATCCTTATCAAACGTTATTACATCCTTATTGCTGCCAAAGATAGTTATATAAAATATAAACATGATTATAATACAACCCAGATTAAAATATTTCAGTGTATTCCCATTTGATTAGGGTTGTCCAAACTACTTTAACAACTAGGCCAAGTGGTAATGACCCAAACACTGGAAATGTAATAGTTTAGATTGAGTGGTAACCTGGCAGTGACCAGGTTGATCGAGCCTCTGGCACCTTCAGCATGTGGCATCCAAGGTTATCCAGAATCTCATCATCCCAGTGGGCTGGAAAGAGAAAAGAGAATGGGGGCATCCATAGGGGAAGCACCTATGGCTGATCACTTTTCACTCACTGCAGCTCGGTCATATTGGTTACACCCTGTTCTGAGAGAGGCTGAAATATAGTCAAGCTATGACTCAGGAAGAAAAAAGAGATTTGGGTTGAGAACTATGTCTTTGCCTTATTTCCCCATGGATCCAAAATAAATTCAAATTCCTTTGCTTACCATACTAAATCTCTCTACTTTCCATGTCACCTGGCACTAACTTCTTCTCTACGTTGATCCATCAATCTATGCTTTTGCCATAACCAACTTACTTTCCTCAAACTTTTGCTCAACTAGACCTTCATGGAATCCATGGTGATGTTTCCCTCTGTCTCAGTCACCAGTTTCTCTACGCCTCCTTCTTTTCCTTTAGCTAAACTCTCATCTTTATTACCCGTTTCAGACCACTTTTCATGACACTAATTGGATGTGCGTAACCTCTGGCCGTGTTCCCATAGCACCCTGTACAGAGCACTGAACGAAATGATATAAGGGGCATCTGGGTGGCTCTGTCGGTTAAGCATTCGACTTAGGCTCAGGTCATGATCTCACAGTTCGTGAATTCAAGCCCCATGTCAGGCTCTGTGCTGACAGCTCAGAGCCTGGAGCCTGCTTCAGATTCCGCATCTCTCTCTTTGCCCCTCTCCCACTTGCACTCTCTCTCTCTCTCTCTGAAAAATAAACATTAAAAAGTAATTTTTAAAAAATCATATAAGACTTAGTTCACTTGTCCATTTTCCCCACTGACTATAAACCCTGATGGTGCCTATTCATGGCAATGATTATTTAAGATAATGTTTCTTTTAATGCATTCAAAATTATCCCTCTGCTTCTTCTAAAACTAACTAAATTAGACTCATTTTTTATTCCAAAATATTTCAATATTAAAAACAAATTTGATATTACGCAATTTTTAGATTTTTGCATTTGTCAGTTAAGTGTTTCAGAAATTATCCTCTGGCAGTGTCTGTGAAAATGCATTTCTTGAGCTCACTTATAGCCAGTTTTATAAAAATTGACAACTCAGAGCCTGTGTGCTATTGTCTAATTAAGTATATCATAGGAATCAGAAATATCCACATATATGCACACAACCACACCTGCAGGTGTGTATATACTTGATTAGGAGTATTTTATATTCACACCTGCATAAACAAGACAAATCACAAATTGTTTTGGAGCATCTGCTATTTGATAGACCTCATATGTTATTGTGCAAAGAAAACTTTGATTAGAATGCAAATAAAATCAATTTTAAAACAGTTTTTCCTTGATTCTATGTAAGTCAAGAAATAGGTAAATTTTTTAACACCTGTCTATATTAAGAGATGATAATATTTTAATTGGAAAGTAATTTACTAAATGTATGAAAATTTACTCAAATACAATTTTATTATAATCATAATAAAGTATTGGATTGAGAAGAGCTGAATTACATGTCTGTTTTACTAACTAGTTTATGGACTATATGATATTGGGCAATTAGCAACCATAATTTTTGATATTCTCATCTGTTAGTTGGAGATTTACCGCACTCACAGAGTTAAGCGATCAACCCTAGAGAGAGACTCTGTGAAAAAAGAAAGTACTATTTTCAAAAAGTTATCTTTTCAAAAGCTTACCCAATGACATAATAATCAGAATTTGTGGCCAACTAGCCTTAAGTCCTAGACCAGGTTATACTTGAACTTCAGAAGACCATTTTACCAATTTACGAATGAATAAACTTCTCAATAAAGGAAGATCTCCATGTATGTGGAGTTTGTATGTGAGTGTGTGTGTAACTTTTTGTGTATATACACATACATATGCATACTGTGGTGTGGGGAAGTCAGTGGAGGGACGGGTTGTCTCTGGTAGGGAAGAACATGAACATTACTGATAATGTTTATAATTGCCAGCACAGAGTGATAAATGCCTGTGTGACTTTTATTGATGTTATTAGTTTTGATTCTGTAATGATAACATGTCCCTAAATAGCCTGCATCCGGGGTGAACAGATCTCACTGCGCCCACTATTTGTTACACATAATACATGTGTATTCATTCACCAATAAGCAGTATCATCAACAGACAGGGTTCTCACATCAAAACACTGCTATCAAAGACATACCTATGCCATTAACTTTCAGTGAGGCAGGGAAACTGTTTATGCCAAGCTATCTAAAACTCTGAAATATATATCTAATATGCCTTCCAATACGTATTAAAGAAAGCTGTCTGCTGGATAAAGGCTCAATTAAAGCTATTTTTTAAAGCTACAAAAAATTCACAAACTACTGCATTCCTGCGTCCCCCTTCCCTGTTTGCCTTAACATCATTCTTCCTCTCCATAATAATTGTAGAAACAGCTACATGAGAAATGCCTGGTGACTTCTCATTCCTTTTAGGAACTATGTTTGCTATCTGGATGACAACAAATGCCCGTTCTGTTTTCATCCCTTGCTGTTCTGTTCCGTGATGGGAGTGGAGCGCGCCCATCATCACAAACAGGATTTCTCCAGGCTCTGCTCGTCCACTTTCACTGTAAGAAGCTAAGTGTTAAGGCTTGGCTTTTTTTTTTTTTTTGCCTGTTTGCACATATGCTTCTCTCTCTCTCCTGCGGAGAGGTTAAGCCCCTTGATCTCTATCCTTCCTCAGCAGGATCACTTTTTATCTGCTCTGCTCCCCCATGAGGATAGTGGCTGCCTTTTCTGTTATTGATAAATTAATTAGCAACCTTGGAAGCCTGGACAGTTTGGATGGATTCTAAAATCCTCTCGCTTGATGACTTTCACTAAGTAGAATATGTTTATCCATTTCACAGGACCTATATTTTTAGATCAATGACCTTTGGGTGTGTGATTCATTCTGATTTCATTTTTTCCCAGCGGGTGCAGTTTCACATATGTCTATTTAAAAATAATAAAGCAAGCAATGTTTTAAATGGAATATAATCTATTCTACACCTGTTTCCTTAGACTATTTTGATAGAAGTGAATGGTTTCTATGATAAATTGTACGTTTATAAACAATATACAGCTAAAGGATTTATATATTTCTCATTAAGGTATCATATGAATATTTTAATTTTAAAACCAGTTAATTGAATACAATCTTTTGCAAAACAGCCATATACTCAAAACAAGGTATTTTTAGTTGAAATGACAGAACTATTTTCTAAGTATAATTTATTTGGGCAAGGATTATTTTGTAGAGCTTTATCTAGTTTTCTTGTTTCTTATGTAATGAGAAATACACCCAGATAGAAATAACTCTTTCACATAAAAATTGTGTAACACAATCTGCTTACATGATTTTGTCCATTTTGGTCACCAGAATCTTGGTTGTATATAGATCTTGATATCTCTATGTAACAATAAAAAAAAAAAAGGTAACATTTGCCTGGAGACAAGGTCAAAACTATAAAAGATAATCTCTTGGACATGACTCATTTAGAACCCAGAAATATAATTATAAAACTTACTATAAATATTTTCATACAGTGTGCAGTGAACACATTTCCTCTTTGTTCTCATTCAATTTCCTATTAGATTGACTTTGCATAGAAGAAACAAGCCACTTCTCCTTTGTACCTGAAAGATCCACTTGTTCTTCCCATCTGTAGATGAAATTTCCAACCAAGGTACCTAATACTTTTGGGTCATTATTAGATTAGGATACTATATAAGTTATCATTCAAACCATGTCACTGATGAAAGAGAAAAGGATGGTTATTATCTACATAAAAGCATAAGGTAAACATCAGGGCTGTCCTATGCAAATCAGGATGTAGAGTCACATGACTTTTTCCACTCACCATTATAGAAAATCTCAATTTTTGCCCAATTACTTTTCTCCCCTCCACCAACTCAAACCTGCTTCAGGAAATCTACAGAGGAAAGAGCATGGGTGCCTTTTTTTTTTTTTTTTTCCTTTTCTACCTTATCCCCTACTTATGCAATGCTGTTTTGGTACATTCTAAGATGAGGTATAGAAAAAAGACAGGAAAGATAAGGGGGAAAATGTCTTACCTGATTAATACGGTTGTGGTATGGTGTTGATACTCTTTAGATGAAGCAGAGGCCCAAAGCAGACTTTGTTGATTTCATACTGGGGACTCAAGACTGTAGTTCTAGAGTGGCAGGTCTAGAGTGTTTCCTCCATTATGGCATTTTTGACTCTCCACCCAGCACTTGAGCTTCTGGTATTTCTTCCCTTTGTGGGATCCATCATACCTTTAGATGGTCCTCTTAGGCAGGGTAACTTCCAAACAGTCCCAGCCTACAAAGTCCACAGTTGATCCATAGCAAAGATGCATTTTCACACTGTGATGGGTAGAATTTGGCCTGCATTTCATACAATATTTTTTTGTACTTCCAGCTCTGGAAAGACTCTTACGTTGAATTTCTTTTAGCAAAAACAGTCCAGCCTGCATCTCCCTGGCCTTAAGGAATGCATCCCCAAACCTCTAAAAGGTAGTCTTGAAACTTCTTTCTGTCATCTGGCACATGTGAGAGTCAAGCATTCTACCATCTTTCTCTATCGGGAGTCATGGTGGTGGGCAGGGCAAGTCCATAGCCCATCAGCAACTCTCTCCAAAATAATCTTCGCTGACATCACTGGCCTCTTTATCTCTGTTATATAGGCTGGGGGTGAGAATTAGCTCATATCAGCAGGGTTGGTTTCACTATTTCATAGTCTGTCTGGTATAAGTGATCCAGCCCTTTGCTTTGGGTTGTGGAAGTGTGTGCCATTAACTGTTTACTTGTTGTTCTCAGCTTTTAGGTTCACCCAGTCTATAATATTTTGATAGAGCAGCTTGAGCAGACTAATAGAGCATTACTGTATCTTATGGCCTGAGTCCCAGAAACACATATCAAAGACCTACAGAAAACACTCAAATAGCCAGAAACTTACAGGACATATTTTTACTTATGAAAATGACATGTCTTAAATTTATGTACATATAGTGTCTAGTTCAGTAACTGCCATATAGTAGGTGCCCAGCAAATGATAAAACCCAAGAATGCAATATAATTGCAATGTGATTGATCTGGTCATCTCTCATCTAACTTTCTAGGACTGAAATGGCCCTATTCTCATCCCCATTGCTCGTATGTAATTACTTCCTGCTTAGGAGTTCTTCCTGTGAGCTTTAAGAAGTTGTATATGTATTGTACAAAGGGCAGCTTCGACACAATTTTTCTTTATGCAAACATGTCTGTCTAAATCATATTTAGAAGGTATCTGCTTGGGTGATACTGTAACACTCTTGGTCTATACTAAATATTTTGTTTTATATCTGTGTTCTTCATTAACAATGTTTTATCAGCAACAGCGATTTTCAACATTTTGGAGTCAGAGGATCCCACGAGACGTTAATTAAAGCTGTAAACTTATTCAGTAGAAGATGCGCATTTACACAACACAGTATTCTGGCTATCGTTTCAAAAAGTTCTGACGCCCAATAGTTGGAGATCCCAGGTTACAAACTCCCCAGATCCCTAAGAACAGGGTTTCTGCATGGGGTAGAATATGAGGATGGGGGTGTTTAGGATTATTTCACAGTCCTTCAGAGGGATGAGAAATTGTTTGCTTGGAATTTAAATGGAAAACGGATTCCCCCTGGGAAAAACGTGTGCTCTTCGTGAAACTTTTCTTTTTTACACATTGCCTGATCCCTCCTCTTTCCCATTGTCTTAGCCCCCCCCCCCCCATTATTATCCTCTTCATTTTAAACAAGCACTAGAAGCTCAATAAGGGTCTTGGTGTTTATTTGCTTTTTGACAAGATTGCAGCATATGTACATGCTGAATTTCCCCTCAGAAATCTACTGTTCACTTTGCGATCATCAATGTCTACCCGAACAGAGAGATTACCACATCCACAGCCCTTTGCCCTTTTCTGATCAGAAAGAGCTGTAAACACTAACATGGAGAGCTTCAGAGTAGCTCATGTTACCTAAACGACTGCATTAAAAATGGCTGAGAGCCACAGGGGGAGGGAAGTGCACCCGAGGGCTCGTGGCAGGACTATCTTCTGTGAATGGTATTCACACGTCTCTGCTTAGTAATCTCTGCCAAGTGTCTCTGCCAAGTACTTGAGACCTTGCTCCCCTACTTTTGGGGCCTGTTTGGGACTGATGAAACAGCTTTCAAACACTAAACAGAATGTCAAGCATCAGAGAACTTCCAACTTTCTTCAGAGGAGTTAACATTATTCTCATGTCAAAGACCTTTAACAGGTGTGTTGTTTTGCTTTCCTGAAGGGAGTGGTTTTGGCCCTGGAATTATATCCTCTCATAATTGTGTCCTAAGCAGTGTATATATTTATGACAACCATTTAAAAAAAAAAAGATATTTCTATTCTCTGGTTTTTGGTTTCTTCTGACCAGCTTTAGGCCAAAGATGGCGGAGAACATTTCTAGGTCTAGGTCTTGGTAAAATTGAAACGTAAACATACTCTATTTAGTCCTCATTACTCTTCTTTCAAGCTACTTCGTCTAATTATGCCGTGGCACATTCCAAACATGATTCCCAGTAACATAAACTTAGAAGCTGTCTGACAAGCTGATTCTCTAGCCATTGTGGTCTCTGGATTTCATTAGACTGTAAGCCTCTTGAGGGAAGACACCATATCTTTTTTTAAGTCTATATTTGATCTCCATTGTCTAAAGAGTAATTATCCCAAAATAAGTGGGCAGTAAATATTTAAATGAATGAATAAAAGAAGATAAACATTTTACAGTTCATTTTAATGTTTTTATTCAAGTTCATTAAAATACTTGACAGGGCACCTGGGTGGCTCGGTCGGTGAAGCGTCCGACTTCGGCTCAGGTCACGATCTCGAGGTCCGTGGGTTCGAGCCCCGCGTCGGGCTCTGTGCCGACAGCTTA
This sequence comes from Panthera uncia, assembly GCF_023721935.1. Lineage (NCBI taxonomy): Eukaryota > Metazoa > Chordata > Mammalia > Carnivora > Felidae > Panthera > Panthera uncia. The sequence continues at coordinate 129,927,482 of NC_064811.1, read as the reverse complement.
GAGCCTGGAGCCTGTTTCCGATTCTGTGTCTCCCTCTCTCTCTGCCCCTCCCCTGTTCATGCTCTGTCTCTCTCTGTCTCAAAAATAAATAAACGTTAAAAAAAAAATAAAAAATAAAATACTTGAGAATTCTGTAAACCCTAAACAATACTATTATTGACTGGAAGAACAGTCTTGAACATAGCAGTATCATATTCCAATTCTTGCAGAAATTAACACACCTTCACTAATATTAATTATAGACATGCATAATTATTGGCAATACTGTTGAGGTATTCAGGTAACTAAACTTGAAAAGAACCTGTAGTCGAGTAGGTTTTTCTATTTATCATCTTCGTCCTTGACAACAAAGCAAGTGTGTTCACCAAGATCCTCATAGCTTTAAAATTCCGAGTTTAAAAGGCAGAAATAAACATGTTAATAACTTGCACTCAAAGCCTTTCTGTAACTCTGTCTTTAGCAAGAACTCTGTGGGAGGAAATTGTCTCATAAAAAGTCTTATTTGTCATTTGGATAATTGATCCCTCCACAATGGGGTCCAAATACACTGACTTTATTGAACTCCACTTTGGGGAAAAAGTGTTACTGCTCTATTCCAATGTATGAAGAGTCCATCAGAGATCACGGAGCTCTGAAGATAGAATTCTTGTAGGGAACAGAATGAGCCTGCCGGTCACTAAAAATAGCCAAGAATATTTATTAAAAAATAAATAAATAAGTGTTGGCCATGTAAGTAATACAAATAATCTTAGACAAAATGTGTTGGTTTTTATCCTACGATAATATTGAGTTTCTATGGGTATTTGTGTGTTGGCAAGGGAAGGTAGGAGGAGCAGAACTAGTTATTTTTATATAGTTATGCCCACAATAGTTCCAAGTGATTTATCAGATGCAATATAAGAGGATCATTTAACTATCTGAAGGTTCCAGAATTCTTTTCTCAGCTTTTCAAAACGACTGAGTTTTGAGGACATATGATAAAGTGCTGGTGAATTTTTAGGATACACACCACATATACCACCTCCCCTCACCATCGTGCACAGACACACACACACACACACACACACACACACACACCATACAGGATGTTTCATTTTCAAAGTAAATCTGTATTCTTTTTTTTTAAATTTTTTGATGTTTATTTATTTTTGAGAGAGAGAGAGTGTGTGAGCAGGGGAGGGGCAGAGAGAGAGAGGGAGACAGAATTCGAAGCAGGCGCCAGGCTCTGAGCTGTCAGCACAGAGCCCCATGAAGGGCTTGTACTCACGAGCCTTGAGATCATGATCTGAGCCGAAGTCGGATGCTTAACCGACTAAGTCACCTGGGCGCCCCAAAGTAAATCTGTACTCTGAATTAAATTATTGTATAGCCAACATTAATGAAATTTAAAAAATGAATGCCAAAGATACACATTGTGCCGTGTTACCCACTCATTTCCCTGATGGTCACGTTCAGTGGTGTGTGTGGAAGAGTCGCTGCATGGCCACAGAAATACCGGGAGAGCCATTTCTGAAGTTTATTTTCCCATTTGTGGCGTTACAGGTATTCCATTGTGTTCACTCTTTCCTATGATCAATTACATGCCTCTGAGAACTCCTTCTAGGCTAAGCATCCAATATATGACCAGAAGACAGCAAAAATAAGAGTGATTCATATAGAAAGGAAACTGAAACTGTAGTGATTGGCCTTATTTTCATGAAGTGAGCTTCTTTCCTAGCACACTAAATATTCTTAGTGATAAAGACTGCATAACTTTGAATTAGTAAGATGCTTTACGTGACACACATAGCTTCTGCAGAGAATGTACACCTTAGTCTCAACCATGTCATGGAAAGAAAATACAGAAAGAAATGAAAAAGTTAAGCGTCAGACCAAAAGCTGCATGAGTTAGCCATTGATGGGAACTCACAGTGACTTTCCACAGCCTGTGAAGTTCACCGGTGGCAACAGACCTGCACACACGTATATATGCATCAATCCATTGAGCGATTTGTCACTCTTCACAATCGAGGGGGCCTCTTCTGTTTCTATATTTGATCAGCAAAGGTCATCCTGCACTTACTCATCCTTTCAAGTTAACAATAGCTCTGGAACTTACGCTGTGCTACCAGTAATTGTGTATAATTCTACCCACAAGAAATCCTGTGAAAGATGAAGTCATTAAACTGAGATGAGATGAGATGAAGGTCAACCCCATCATAATGTTAAACAGCAAAATGACGATTTTAAAACAGAAGTTCTGTTCAAGCTATACAGAACAATAGGAATAAACAAGGGTCAGGGAAATTGAGTTCTAGCTTGAGATGTGCCTACTTGCCACAGGACTTTAAAGGAGGCACACAGCATTTCCGGGTCTTAGTTTCCTTACTGACATAGCCAGTGAGTGGGATTGCGTATCCTAATCTCTTTCCATATGTAGCATTCCTTTTTTGTAAATATAAGTCCAGTTCTAGCTTTTACGTCATCTCGTTCTGGAAGCTATAAAGGACAGGTAAATCCTGCTAGTCCTGTACCCCCCTGAGGCTTACCTCAGGGAGGTGGAGTTTTCTGCTGCAAAGAATCATTTTATGCTTCTGCAGAAAAAAGATGTTTCAGAGAGGCATTAAAATGTTCCTTAATGGAAACAACTTCCCTCATGTTCCCAGTGATAATATTGGAAAGACCACTAAAATTCTCTCCTCTGGGTTAAAAAAGTGAGGAAGGCAGTAAAGTGCAAATATTATCTGGGAGAATAAATATGTTAGACCAAATTCTTTTTATGATTTTTTATCTCAGCATTGTTACACTCTAAAATATGTTTGAGGACCGCAAAGATTAAAAAAAATTTTTTTTACTGTTTATTTATTTTTGAGAGAGAGAGAGAGAGCAAGAGCATGAGCAGGGGAGGGGAAGGAAGAGAGGGAGACACAGAATCCAAAGCAGGCTCCAGGCTCTGAGTTGTCAGCACAGAGCCTGATGCGGGGTTCAAACCCATGAACAGTGAAATCATGACCTGAGCCGAAGTCAGATGCTCAACCGACTGAGCCACCCAGGTCCCCCAAGACATTTTTAAGCATAGGATATAAACATAGAGCATTAGAAATGAAAACAGAGAAAATTTAAACATATTTATTAATGTGTTTTAAAATGATAACAAACCTGTTAGATATTAACACGAGTTGCATATTTTATGAAAAGGTAACTGTATTTTTCCAAATAAAAATTTTGTGAGAAAGGTGTCACTTTACATTTTGTAACTGTCTCGTGTCTGCTGAATAGATTGCAGCTGTTTTCGCTGATTTACTGTTTACTTTTGATCTGTTTTAATGTGTTGTTTTGATGGAAGTATTTGAGGAAAATTGAACTCTCAGATAGAGTTGGAAAAGGGAGGAGTATTTTAGTAGTCCTTTCAAATAATTGCGGATATGCTTTTTGATACGACACCAAAACTTCACAACTTGTTGGGTTTTTTTTTTTTTAATTTTTATTTTAGAGAGAGAGAAAGCATGAGTGGGGGCAGAGGGAGAGATATAGAGAATCTTAAGCAGACCCCACGCTCAGTGACGAGTCCAATGTGGGGGCTCGATCCCACCACCTTGGGATCATGCCCTGAGACGAAATCAAGAGTCAGATACACAACCAACTGAGCCACCCAGGCGTCCCAACAACTTGTTTTTTTTGTTTTTTTTTTTTTGATGATTAGCTGCAATACAGAATCTGAAGCCATACTAATCACGTTTTGCATTGTGATACATTGCAATCCATTGTTCTATCTTGCATTTTGAACAGGTCTTCTCCCATGTTTTATTTTGTAACACCATATACTGATCATTTGACAAATGCTGGTTTGCTAAGTTGTAAAGATCTTCCAAATTGAATACACAAGACCAGAACACTATATTCGCTAATATCACCATCAGTCTCATCAGGAAAGTCTTAAGTATTAGGAAGCCAGCAGGCTTGCAGTGCTGAGACAAGTTTTCACAAACTCCAATGTTTGCTTGACAGCTTGAATTTTATCATTGACAACAATAACTATTTGGCTCACTCTGTTCATTTTCACAAAAATATTCCAAGTGTGAATCACCATAGTTTGTCAGATATTTGTTCAAGTAAAAATGTGGTTCTAATAAAAAATCAGCTTGTTGAGCTCACAGCTTAATCACACAAGAGCTTGTACTAAAGACAACCATTCTTTGGAATGCAGCCGCAGTTCTCTATGCAAACGTCTCATTTTGTCTCACAGGATGTTAAAAGAGTTGCCCTCAAGGATTGAAATTTAATGAAATAAATACTTATTGCCTCATCAAAGGCATTCTTAGGTGAAAGTGACTTTAAGAAAAACAGCCAGTTTGTGGCAGTAAAATGTACAGAGACAGTAGTTTTCATGTCACTGCTTTGATTTAGACAAAGATGTCAACAGCTTTACCTATCATGGCTTTTACATCATTACTGCAGATGAAACAATGAAAGGTAAAACAATAAAATGAAATGAAATAAAGCAAAATAAAATAAAATAAAATAATAATATAAAAAAGAGTTTTAACTTTACAGATATCTAAAAATGATCTCACAGACCTATGATCCTAGATTTCTGTGGTCAAAGTTTGAGAACTACTCCACAAGATTAATACTCTCAGATTACCCTGAGCACAAGAGGTTCTTCCTGGTTGGACCTCCTGGAGCCCTTAGCAGAAAATATTTGACAGATGGAGGCCAAGAAATTAGCAAAAGGGAGAAGCTGTTGCAGAAAAGGGCAGTGGACAGTCTTAAAAGAAAAGCGTTTCATATTTAATGTCTTCCATAGCTGAGTTTGGGCATGTCCCACTCTCCAGATCTTAAAGATTATGCTTAAAGTAAATTTTGTCATTTGACATATAGATGCTTCATACATACCTCCTGTTGGTTAAAAGAACATGTTTACGGTAAAATCATTGCAATGATCCATTCTGTTTCTGTTACTGCTTCAGTAATTGAGCTAAATACGGTTTGTGTTTTAATCAATATTTCCATTCTGCTGGTCTTTGAGTTCTACAGAGAAGGAAACCTCAGCCGAGGGAAGACTGAGCTCTTTTTGGTAAAGGACAGTCGTGTCTTGGATAATCAGTCAATTATTGACTGTTGACTGTCACTAATCAGTCAACTATTCTTATGACATAAAATGATATCAATGGAATAGATATTTCAATACTTATGATGAGTTGGTTTTCCAACGAATGGCTGATAACTTGATTTTTGTCTCCTATTTGGCCTTCTTCCTTCAGGTTCTTACTTCCAATCCATTCTGATGTTGCAACTTCTTGAAAACCAGAAAAACCACCTAATTAGCTCCGCATTTATTTCAATTAAGATTTTAATTTTGAGGTAATTTTAGATTCACATGCAATTTTAAGAAATAATACACTCCTGTTCTTCTTTTTTTCTCCCCTGCAGCCACTTCCAACAAAACCTGGTGAATCTTCTCACCCACAAAGCATTGAAACCTCACTCTGTAGCCACAATGTCACGAAATTGACAGCAATGGGATTTGAATCCACGTGTGCAGGGCATGACAGATTAGCGATCCATCAGCTTAACCATGCCGCCACCTCATCACCTATAAGAAATAATACAGAGAGATCCTGTGTATTCTGTATCCAATGTCCGCCAATGAGAAAACTATGACAATGCAAAAATATAACACAATGCAATATCACGAACAGCATACTGGTATTGATAATCAAGGTACTGAAGTGTTTCATCACCACAAGCATGTCTCATGTTGCATTTAATAGCCACATACACTTTTTTTTTTTAAGGATTTTATTTTCAAGTAATGTGTACACCCAATGTGGGGCTCAAACAACCCCGAGATCAAGAGTTGCAGGCTCTACCGACTGAGCGAGCCAGGCACCCCACCACATACACTTCCCTTTACTCCCACCCTCTCCTTAACACTTGGTAACTGCTTGGTAACCACTAATTTGTTCTATATTTCTATAGTTTTATCATTTCAGCAATGATATTTAAATGGAATTACACAGGTTGTAACCTTTGGGGATTGGCTTTTTTCACTCACAGTAAGTCTCTCGAGATCCATCCATGTTGGTTGTTCTACGTATCAGTAGTTCTTTCGCTTTTATTGCTGAGTCATATTCCAAGTTTGTTTATATTATGAGTTTGTTTATATTATGAGTAATATTCCAGTTTGTTTAACCATTCACCAGTTGAAGGACATCTGGATTGTTTCTCGTGATTAGTGACTTCAAATAAAGCTACTAGTCTGTGTAAAGATTTTTTGGTAAATATAAGTTTTCATTTCTCTGGAATAAATGCTCAAGAATCCAGGTTTCTCACTCAGTTCCTGTTGACTCCCAAGTTTGGAGAGGGGGTGGGAGTTGGTCGTTAACTGCTGGTTAGGGGTGGGAGTTCCGGTTCCCCGCTGGGGTTCCACTGGTAACTCTCTGCCTGGGACTGATAGGAAAGCCTTGTTAACGTTCCCTGTGCAGCCTCTACTACTAACTATGCTAACACCACTAACTACCAACGGTACTAACATTATGTAGACTCATTACCACTCAGTAGGATGAAAGCCCAAGGTCTCTACTTACCCTACAAGGAAGATTGGGTGCGTTGTCACAGTCTGGCGAGGGTGGAAGTCTAGGCTCCCCACCTGGCCATTGCTGGCATGGATGGGGTTAGAGCCACAGTTTTTTCCTGTGTGATTGGTTGAAGTAGTTATTTGTTATTGTCTAAAGGTTTTCTGTCTTGCTTAGCTTATCCTCTTGTGGTCGGTCCTTTGGCTAGAGAGAGAGCAGGTTATCATCAGAGGTGTTTGGTTTGGTTTTCTTCTGTGCCTCTTAGAGTTTCTGGATTGCTGGCTCCTTAAGTCTGGGATCTATGAGGCAAAAATAAAACTGAAGTAACTCATCACCATGTTGGTCCTTTGATCCTGAGGCTTCCAGCTGGTCTGCCTTCCTCTCTCCACCTTTCAGCGTCTTCTTACATTTCCCGTATATGTACATGTACACATTTTGCTTAATGGGAAAAATCAAAAATAAAAATACGTCTACTCCATTTTTCTGGGAGCAGAAGACCACCTCCATTATTTCAAGGGATACAGCTCACCGCACACCTCCCCCCACCCCCGCCACCATTCTGTCTGGCATTTAAGCATGGCTCAGTACACCTATTCATCTTCTCATTGTTCTGCTGGAGAATTTTTCATTATTCATAGAAATAATTAATAATTCTGAGGTGCCTGGGTGACTCAGTGGGTTAAGTGTCCAACTCTTGTTTTCGGCTCAAGTCATGATCTCATGATTCATGAGTTCGAGCACCTCATCGGGCTCCGTGCTGATACTGAGGAGCCTGCTTGGGATTCTCTGTCTCCCTCTCTCTGCCCTTCCCCCACTTGCACTGTCTCTGACTCTCTTGAAATAAATAAATTAATTAAAAGAATAATAATTCCTATTTTGATTTTTTTTTTTTTTTGCTTTTTTGAGCCTCATATGTGAAATCTTTTTGCTGCTCCTTATGTCTGTATTGAAGCACACTTTCTCAGCATGTACTTCACCTCCTTTAAGAAGTCACCCCAGCTATGCCACCCCACCTTGACTTCCCACTAGTCTTATAATAGTTGTTATTTGGGGGTGCCCGGGTGGCTCAGTCGGTTAAGTTGGTACTGACAGCTCAGAGCCTGGAGCCTGCTTAGGATTCTGTGTCTCCCTCTCTCTCTGTGCATCCCGAACTTGTGCTCTATGTCTCTCTCTCTCTCTCTCAAAAATAAATAAACATTAAAAAAGTAATAAAAAATATAGTTGTTATCTGTACTATTAATTTTGTTCCTTATTACTCATCTTGTTATCCAGTGGCCTTGTGTTATTTGGTGACTTCTGTTATTTAATTACTTTCCCACCACCTTCTTGACCTCAAATATAGAGATTCTGTTTTAAGGTCTTTTGGGTTATTTTTTTACTGAAAATTCTTTTAAAACTTCCTGTTTGCTTTCAAATGGTGTAGTAGTTTCTGAACTACTGTAAATATTCTTTTGCATGTAAAAAGCTTCTTAAAGATAAACCTGAAATTTTCAGGACAGGATTAGCATAGGGCACAGAACTTCCCAATACATTTGAACACACAAAAAAATCTAGTAATCACTGTCTTTTAGTTAATGCTTGCATTGGATAGATGAGAATCAGAAGCTTTGGACAGAATCAACTAGAAAGGAAAAGGATTAGGCATTATCACGAGCTATAAGTTACAGTGCCCATATGTTATCACCTTAGCCAAACCAATAACTAGTGATTGAAATGTATAATCAAGGCTCTTATTGGAGCATATTATTAGCTTCTCTCTATATAAAATTCCTGGTAAAATTGCAATAACGGCTTTGCAATTATTAAGCTGCTTCTTATATTTGCTGCTTATATTTATTGATGATTTATTATTTATTATTTAAAACTTCATGTCCTTGCCCATCTTTTATAATTTTCAACATTCTTCCAGGTTGTAGTAATAAGACCATGTAAGGATTACTTACTTTTATCTAACAGAAAATTTGCACCAATGAAGACGGAAACCAGACTGATTTATAAAGCTGAATCTCCAACTTTGATGAGAATTTTTGAAGGGGAAAGAAAAAAATGGCTTGAGGAACAAAAAGTATTTTGCATCTCAAGAGCAAATACAGCTCTCAGGCTCAATTTGCTCTACTCTTAAGTATTAGCTGCCTTTCCGGAAAGTCATGTGCAAAGCAAATATATATCAAAACATATTTTCCACTGAAGAATAATAAGTTTTAGAGGCTTAATACTGAAAAAAAATCTCAAGTTATAAGACTGTTTTCAAACAAATATAGTTTTGGACATCTGCTACATACTGTTTAGGTTGGGAGGAGAGCATAATGAAAATTTTAGAATAGTACTCAAAAACAGCAATTAAGAATCCTTTGCATTTCTGTAGTGCTTTATAATTAACAAGGATCATCTATATACATTACTTCATCAATGTGATTCTCCAAAAATTCTATATATTGAGCAACGCAGTTCTCATTTTAGGGGCCTCTGCCTTTACTTTGAAAATCACTTTCTTTGCTAACCAGTGGATTTTCTATGCATTCTAAATCCTCATTCCGTGTGCGGTGACTTCATCATGTGTACCATCGATCCTTGTGATATTTGCACATTCATTTTAAGCAAACACACTAAAAGGTATCACACAATTAATTTCCACCCCATTGGGCATTTTTCCCTAGTTCAACAGTGAGTTGGTGATTAAGAAATGCAGTGCTGCTGTTGTTCCGGGTCCTCACCTGACCTCAATTACCGAATGAAGGCAGGAGGCCTCTAATCTTCTCGTTTTCTGATGCCACGTTGTGAGCAATCTCTTTAGATTCTAAAGTCTAGAGCATACAACTCCTGCTTAGAAGACTCAGTTACTCATCTGCGTCGGAATGTAAATAAGCATTAAGTGTATGTGTGTTTCATTAAACAATTGCAGGGTAAATATAGCTCCTGACTGCGATTTTAAATCTCTTTCCATATATTTTTTAGAAGTTCTCTTCATGCTTCAGCGAAATGGTTATATACGAAAAGGTACATCTGTATAATCTGTGTACCTAGATCATCAAAAGCATTCAATGAATTTGCTTGTTGCAGACTTACCCCAAATCGGGCTTCTCCTCTCCTTCCTGAGCACCCTGCTGGATGACATTTCCCTGCCTCGCTTCAACGTAGTTATGGAATACGACTGACCCAATAGAATGTGAACAAAAGTGAAAAGCATCACTGCCCAAGCTAGCTCCCAGAATCCTCCCCTGCACCAGTCCCCCCCCCTCCCCAACCAACTGTCTGGAATATTGATGATCCCACAATTACCTTAGAAGCCATACCGAGAATGGCAGAATATCCATTACCCTACATCCCTGAAAGACTATGGAGAAGGGCTCCCCACCAACCTGTTCACCTATTCTGTAGCATTATATGAGCAAAACACATTTGCATTGTGTTTGAACTTTATGCATTTTGCATCCACTTATTACAGTTGGGGGCGAAGCCAGGTTTTGTCAAACTTACGCACACGCAATTTGAGAGGTTGTCTTCAAGAAAAATAATACAAATTACAAATACAAAATTCACACGAGTAAACATTTAGAATGAGACTTTTAAAATCCTGATAAATGATAGAAACCTTATAAATTTAGGTCCCTTTTCTCTGAGACATGCTTAGGCAATTGCCAGGATTTCTTACGCAAAAATGCTTCCCGGTTACAGCTTGGATTATCCTTCATACCTAGAACACCTGAAACTCCCAGAAACTCTCAGCACCCACAGAGGTTTGGGCGAGGGAGGGGCTCCAGAGCTTAAGTTTCATTAGCTCTACAGTGAACCTGCCTTTGGTGACATCAGTTAGCCTCTCCTCATACCAGAATACAAGCCTTCTTCAGGTCCTACAGTGAGGCACAATGACTAGAGAGCACAAAGCCCAGTGGTAATACAAGTAATACCCTCTTGAGAAAGAGGGACAAAATTGTTCCACTGATTTGCTCTAGGCTTCAGAGATGAAGCAATTTTGCAAAGCTTCCTCAAGTTTTTAGTAACTGGTATTTCTTGAAAATACAATTTACTTCGAAGGTATTGTTTCTGCTCCTCTTATCTATTGACAAGATATGGCTATATCACACATACGTTAGTTTGCCTACAAAACCCTTTCACAGTTTGACTTTTTTCAGTAAGTGCCAATATAACCTTTAGTTAAATGAACTGATGGCATGAAAATTCCTATGTTATAGAGTCGTGTTATCTTTAAATTGCCCAGACCTTAAGGCTATTCATTTCTAAAAGTTATTTTAAGATCTAAAAGATTTTTTGTAATGTTTATTTATTTTTTGAGAGAGAGAGAAGGAGAGAGAGACTGGGGGAGGTGCAGAGACAGAGGGAGACACAGAATCTGAAGCAGGCTCCAGGCTCTGAGCTGTCAGCACAGAGCCTGACGCGGAGCTTGAACTCACAAACCATGAGATCATGACCTGAGCCGAAATCAGACATTTAACTGACTGAGAACCCAGGTGCCCCTATTTTAAGATTTTTAAAAATAACAT